>NW_004955405.1:25283348-25327105 GCF_000276665.1 Chinchilla lanigera | reverse complement strand
TTTTTTCTCTTTAAGATAAAAAATATTGCTAAAATATATTCACTGATCTATTCCATTTATTCATGTATTCAGCAATTCATATTTATTAAGCACAATGAGGTAGGAAGTTTTGCAGAATTGTAAATTTAAAACTTTACAGAGTTTACATGATACTGGGAAGAAAATGAACAAATAAAATGAAATTATCAGAATACACCCGATTGATGAATGTGGTCTTCGTACACAAAAGAAAATGTGGTCTTTATACACAATAGGGTAGTACTCTGTCATAAAGAAGAATAAATTTGAGTCATTTGTATGCAATTGGACGCATCTCAAGGTCATAATGTTAACTGAAATAAATCAGAGACACAAATTTACAAATAAGTTATTAGGTGCTGTGTAAAATAAAGCAGTAAAAGAAGCTACGGAGTGCTTGAGTGTGTGGGGTTGGAGGAAGACATTTGTTGGCTGGATGCCTACAAGCATTGCCTGACATAAGAATTCTTATTTAAATAGTTTATGGAAAGAGAAAGAGTTGTTTTCAGCACAAGGGAAGCAGGGCAAGTAGTACACAGGTACAGAAAAAGAGCAGCAAGTATGTGGTTTGGACTGGACATTTCCAGGGAAACCAGAGGCAGCACGTACTCTCCAGCGTTAGCACACTCTGAGGCTGGGCTGAGCCATTTGCAGCATGTGTTGGTTGTTCACGAACTGAGGTGGGGTAGCCTGGCCTATGGGGAGCTCATCTTCATTTGGTTGAGATAATTATGAGAAGAGGGCAACTATGTCCTTGTTCTGCTACACCTGACATCAGCAGGGGACAGGTGCTCCAGCCTATAAAAGGGATCTGAGTCAGGCTTCAACAGTATCTACTCAGGTATCTGATAAACTTCACCAAACACCTTCCCAAAGAATATTCTCATGAGGAAACAGTGACTGTAAACGGCAGAGCTTGCTTGGCTTGGAGAACATACCATGTTTTGTACAACCATTATGGAAATCAGTATGGAGATTCCTCAAAACAAATAAAAAAAGAGAACTTCAATTCAACCCAACTGTCCCCTTTCTAGGTATCTTTCCAAAGAGTGGAAGATATATACTATGGTGATACCTGCCTACCCATGTTTACAGCAGCTCAAGTAATCCTAGACACATCTTTGAAGAAGCTTTTGTGTCTATCAACAGATGACTATGGTCTTCACGCACAAAAGAAAATGTGGTCTTTCTACACAACAGAGTAGTACTCTGCCATACAGAAGAATAAATTTGAGTTATTTGTATGAAAGTGGATGCATCTCAAGGCCGTAATGTTAACTAAAATAAATCAGACACACACATTTCAGTGCTGCATGGTTTCTCTTATATGAGAAACTCAAAATTTAAAAAAAAGCAAAATAAAAGATAAATACTAGGAAATAGATCTTTTGGAAAGTGGAAGAGGACTAAGAGATGGAGGAAGGAGGAAGAGTGGAGGGGTGGGAGATGAAAGGTGAATTAAGCTGAGTTATGTACATGCACCAGCTCCTCACAAGGAATGTAATGATTATGCATTGCAAACATGTACTGATAAAAAGTAAAAGTTGAAAAACTAATCCTGTGACTAAGAAGGTGAATGGAAAGAAATGGGAAATAAAGGGTTGAGAGAAGATAACCTGGGAATGTGTAGGCCATTAAATATGATAGGGTGTCACTGGAGTTACCCAAAAGGAGTGCATGAACTGCATTTATTTTTAAAATGGTTATTTTAGCTACTATGGTGTGCATAGACTATGGGGAGCAAGGATGCACAGCGAAGAATCAACACATGCCCTGTGTGCGTCTTTTCGTTGAACAACCTCACACTATAAAGATGCTACTGTGAATTTACCCATGCACTGACAGTTTTACATGTGATAATTAAAATTCATTCACAGTCTTTGTAAGTCCTGTATGTAGGAAGGAGTAGACTCAAACTATTTGGAAAGCAGTATTTCAAAAGGTTCAATCAATCAGTATGGAAGCTGAATTTTAGCTCCACAGGTGGAAAAGATACAGTAGTTAAGTAGTTTAGAGGCAATTTTTGGGACACAAATAGAATTATAGGCCTCTTGTAATATAATATCTACTATTCTTTAGTGCTTGTGGCAATAATGTAACATTGTTTTGGTGAGTATTTTTTTTTTCAAGAAAAAGGACCAAGTGGGAGTCATTTTATAATGGAAGGCAAAGCTTACTAAAAATGTAGGGTATAGAATATATAGAAAGTTCTTAAATTAGAAAGGATTTTGTATGCTGAAGTAGGTTGATAAATGCTTCAGTATTTTTGAACTCTATACTTCCCCTCTGGACCTATGTCACTTATTTGTTAACTACTTACTTATTTGTCTATTTTTTAGATTCATTCTAAAAGCAGGGACCAATTCTCCTTTATTTATTTTTGGATAGTCAAAAATTATCCTGGCACCTGCCCTCCACAATACATAAATCTGGATACATAAATCTTGAATGCGGCAACACTAGAACATAGAATTAGAAAGCTTGATTTGAAAACAGAAGTGGTCTATATGTCAAATTAGGAAAGGAATTTACTTTGTAAAAATATTAATAGCTTGACCTAGGATTGGTCAATCAAAGCAAGTAGCCTAGTTAGAAACACACAAATTCCAAGATTTAGATGGATAGCACTTTGTCACTTGAGTTTTATATAAAAGTGAGATCATCTTGTCTTAGTTTTTGTAATAGATTGTGTGTTCAAAAATATTTTGTTCAGATTGTACCTTAACAAGTAACTGCTACAGTTTGGATCTTATGCTGCCCAAAGTTGCACGCTGCTATGGGGTGGTGGTGGAAATTGAAGAGATAAGGCTGCATTGGTTGGCTTCAGATCATTGAGGTCATGCCCTCAGAGGGTATTGTGGGAACTGACTCACTTTTTCTCTCTCCCATTTTGCTCCCAGTCATGAAGTGAGCAATTTTGTTTCACCACATGCTCCTACCATTATGCGGTGCTTTGCAACAGACCCTAAGGCTATCGGGCCGATTGCTCAGGGACTCAAAACTCCCAAATCATAGCTCATGTAAACCCTTTCTCTTGATGTTAATTATCTCAGGCCTCTGTGTGTGTGTGTGTGTGTTTGTGTGTGTATAGTAACAGAAAGTTGGTTAACATGGATATCAACCTTACACTGGTTTTTCTAAATCTGTACCTTCAATCTTATTCTAGACCCTGAACACATAACTGGTTGAGCTGTTCAGCGTTGTTACTTGAATATATACTATTCAGACCTATAGATTAATCCTGGTTTTTGTAAACATTTTTCCTTTCTTTTACCACTTGAAAATAAATGGCTCATTTTGCTCAATTGTCCATGAAAACAAATACAATTTTTATTTACCTCAATTACCCACTTCCATTTCTTCAGGGAGTCATGTTGCATCAGCCTTCAAAGTATGTCCTTTCTTGGATTTTGACTGAACTCAAGTCACCCGAAGCCTTTCCTTGTGTGCTATGTGACTCGTCTGTCCTCACCCAAGCTTGTCCAAGAGTCTCTTCTCCACAGAACAATCACAATAGTCTTAAAAATGGAATTCAGGGCCAGGTGTAGGGGCTCACCTGTAATCCCAGCACTTGGGAGGCTGAGACAGGAGGATCACTGAGAATTTGAGGCCAACCTGGGCTACAAAGTGAGCTCAAGGGCAGCCTGAACTGCATAGCAAGACTCCATCTCAAAATGACAAAGAAACAAAAACAAAAACAACAGCATTCAGTTTGAGACAATTCTCCTCTAAAAGTTCTTCAAAATCTTCTGTTATTGAACTTAGGACAAAATTCAATATCCCAGGCAGGCCTTTATAGTGTGGTTTCTGGTTATCTCACTAGTTTTACCTTCAACTACTCTTTTTTATTTTAAAGAGAAAAAGCAATAAAAAACAATGATACATAATTTCTAAAACAAGATAGTAGGAGAGTAACAGTGGTGAGTACGTTGCTTATTGTTGTTTTCAAAGTAGTTATTCAGATTACAAGATATAGGCATAAAAAATTGATCAAATAATCAAATATCCCACAGGGCTGGGGATATAGCTCAGTGGTATAAGTGCCTGCCTAGCAAGCACAAGGTCCTGAGTTTGATTTCCAGTACCAAAAAAAAAAAAAAGAAAGAAAGAAAAAAGAAAGAAACAATGTAAGCACAAACCTTTCTTTTCAATGAACTAATAGAAATTAGTAGTAAAGCTATCTTACCTATCGTGTGTATGTGCATGCATATGTACATTTCCTTTTCCTTTTCCCTTCTTTCTATTTCCTTTTTTTCCCTCCCAGTTGTTTTTTCCTTTTGACCAGTTTTTTTCCCTTTCACAATGTCTATTGTGCCTTTTGGATCTTAGTTACTCTTTTGGGTTTTTTTTTTGTCTTTTTAGACAGCGTCTCCCTGTGTGGTTCAGGGTGACCTTGAGCTCATTTTGTAGCCCAGGCTGGTCTCAAACTTGTAGTGATCCTCCTGCCTTAGCCTCCCAAGTGCTGGGATTACAGGTGTGCGCCACCAAGCCCTGACTCTTTTGGTTTCTTACACTAGGGAGACAATACGATGTTTACACACTTGAGTCTGATTTATTTCACTTATGAGTATGGTCTCAAGTTGCATCCATTTACCTACAAAGTTTCAGGTTTATCCTTCTTTGTAGCTGAGTATCAACTATTCTTTTCTGACAGTTCCATTCTGGGAACAGCACCCTCCTTGCTATTCCCAAGAAGTCCAATATTTCACCTAACTGTGGACTTTGGACTTGTGCTTTTGCTGCCTAGGACATCTTTCCTCTATGAAGTGACTTCTTTGTGTTCTCATTTTAGTCCAATTTGTACTTTGACTGTCCTTCCTCATCAGAGATTTTCTTGTCAGTTGTGTCTCATCAGTGCACACACACACACACACACACACACACACACAAGCTTGCTTTACCGCTTCCCCACCTTTTCTCTTGCTTCATTTCTTATTCATATCCTTGAAAGATTTTGTGTCATATACTTATTTATCATTTTCTTTTCAATAGAATAAAATTTCCCTGAGCAGAGCAATTTTGATTCTCCTGAGCTTTACCTGAAGAACCTAGAAGAGTGCACAGTGACTCACAGACTCTGAATACTTGCTATTGCCATTAGGTCTACAAGAGTCTGACCTTCACAGATTCATTCATCTCTCCAGCCTGGAGACAATAACTTGATTTGCTCTGAGGACTATTTCATCCTCTGAGATCCTTACTAATTTTAACTATCATACATATGTATTTGTGTGTGTGTGTGTGTGTGTGATGATATTATATATGAGATGGCATATGTGTACATGTACTCATGAGGATAGGAGCTACTGTTTTTCTATGTGATATTCAATTGTAGCCAATAGCTTGAGCTTGGAAGAGGTGCATTTACTTCTAACTAGGGATACTTCTAGTGACTTTCTGTTGTCATTTCTCAAAAGAATGTGTCAGCTTATCCAGGCTGCTAGCAACAAATATATTTTTTCTTATATGCACATATCTGAAGTTTGCATTTTGCCTTTTTATTACTTATTTTAACAAAATTATATTCAAAGAATTAAATTCCCTTACCATTTCTTATCCATTTAATTCTACTGATTAAAATTCTTTGCCCTAGCTTTTTGTTAATTTTACTTGTGCATTTTACGTGTTAATTTTACTTATATTTAAAGCTGTTATTCTCCATAGATAAAGCTACAATATACTTAGAAATAAGTATTGTAGCTTTCTAAATATAATGAGCAACCTTTAGAAAAATATTTATATATTATTTATGCTATATATATATATATATTTCTCTAAAGAATACACATTTCTTTCAACCCTTTAATCCTTATATAATGTACGCCATCGGTAAAAGAAAAGCTAACCCTCACTATGCACTTTAAAACAGAATAGTGTCAGCTGTTCCCTATAGTCAGTTGAGAGATAGATTAAGGAAGCTGAGTTGCCCATGTAAGAGATAAAGCTTATGGGTAGCCATGTGAGGCACTTTGCGTTATAGAAATTGCTGTGGCTAGTTTTCCTAATATTGTATCATTTACTTACAGTAATTGAGGGCGGACAAGAATTAGGATAGACTGGGGTGGGATGACAGCATATATTGGTTCCAAATGACTTGAGTGTTTTAAACAGAATTTTATATTAGTTCAGGCTTTTTATATATCCAGAGGCACTTGGTTTGCTTTTCAGTGGAGAGCTCTGAAAATATAAATGGTGCACCCAAATTTGTAAGCCTACACATGATATCATCTGAATTGTTTCTCATTTTTTCTCACTGCTGGAGGAACACTGATTAATAATGTATTTTATTATGTTGCTTGAGAGTGTTTATATTTAGAAGTGATTTAAAATAATATCCTGATTGGCATTAATGGATCTTTTCTTTTTATCAATTTAAAGAGATTAAGGTATTGTTTTGAAATATATTATGTAAAATATAAAAGGTGTCAGGAATATTTCATTAAAAAGTATAATTATTATTGCTTAAACAGAGTATATAATTATGAAAAATAATGCTGTGCTTTTGGAGAACATATTAGACAACACACAAGAAGAATTTAATGGTGATTTTTGTTACTTATAATAGGATCTACTTTTATTTATTTTGTAACAGCTTTTATCAAGATGTAATTCATATAACATGCAATCCATTCATTTAGAATGTATAATTAAATAATTTTAGTATATTTACAGAGTTGTGTGATCATATTCATGGTCAACTTTAGAGCATTTTCATCCAACCCTTTTCAAAATGCTTTCTTTATTACAAATCCTTTAGTATTTACCTGTCTTTATTCCCAATCAACCTAGTCTTTCTTTGACAACCATGAATCTCTTACTGTACATCTGTCTGTAGTTTTGCCTATTGTGGACATTTTAGATGCATGGAACCATGCAATATGGTTTCTTTGTGTGACTGGACTGTTTCACTTTATACAGTGTTTTCAAGGTACATCCATGCTGTAGTGTGAGTTGGTACTTTGTTCTTTTATTGCCAAATTACATTCCACTGAGTGGATGTACTAAATTTTGTGTATCCATTCAGCAGTTTATACATATTTAAGTTATCATACCCTTCTAGCTATTATCAGTAAGTATTTTATGAACATTTATGTAGAAAGTATTTGTGAGGTATGCTTTTATTTCCCTTAGGTATGTACCAAAATTTAATTAGTAGGCTGCATGATAACTCTACCTGATGCTAATGATATTGAGCATCTTTTCATATGCTTTGTAGCCTATTTTATTTTAATTTTTCTTCAGTGCAATGTGCTCTTTGTGAGGATGCTGCTGTTGCTGCTGCTGCTATTTCTAGCCTTTTATAATCCTGGAGGCCACATATTTAAATTTTTTAGAAATATGCAAAATCCGAAATTGTTTATGTTCATATATTTGTCTTTGTGAGGCTTATAGCATAGATTAGGCCCACTAGTTATGACCGTCTAGATACCATTTTTGTTTATTTTCGAGCTCTTAACTACTTCCAGATAGATTTCTGGGTATTGAATTGTCTTGTCATTATTTGAGTCATTATTACTAAGTTATAAATTTTATAGATTTATTGGTAAGTTTTTTATATAAATATAAAACAGCCATTCTTGGATTTTTATCTACTTATATGTGAACAGTTTTGATAAAAATAACTCTAAGAGAGAAGTGACTTTACAATGATAAAGATAATTCTAAACATTAAAGGAATAGAATTATACTTATTTTTCAAAGAGTTCCTAAATCATTTTTAATATTTCTGTTGAATTATTTAAACTTGACTTTGACAATGAAGCTATACAACCAGTGAAAGATGATTTAACCTAACGGACTCATGAGGATAGGAGCTACTATTTTTCTATGTGGTATTTAATTGTAGCCAATAGCTTGAGCTTGAAAGAGGTGCATTTACTTCTAACTAGGGATACTTCTAATGACTTTATGTTGTCGTTTCTCAAAAGAATGTGTCAGCTTATCCAGGCTGTTAGCAACAAATATATTTTTTCGTATATCACATATCTGAAGTTTGCATTTTTTGCATTTTGCCTTTTTATTACTTATTTTAACAAAATTATATTCAAAGAATTAAATTCCCTTACCACTTCTTATCCATTTAATTCTACTGATTAAAATTCTTTCCCCTAGCTTTTTGTTGATAATACTTGTGCATCTGTTCTTACACTTTCCATTGATACTAGGGAACATGTAGCTCTGGCTTCGGCATTCCATCAAATCATGACCAGCATGGCTATCAGTGATCCCAGGGAGAAATGGTGAAAAGATTTAGAAAATAAGGACAAGAAGCAAGAGCTGAGGCCAGATGGAGGTCCTCTCTCCTGATGGACCTCCATTAGGAGGAGGAGGAGAACTGAACTACAACAGTAAGAGTGTTTATTTATACTTTTGCAAAGTTAGTATCATGAAACACAAGGTTGCTTAGCAACTAATGACTGAAATTGTTCAGGCAGGATGTCCTTCTCAAGACTGAGGTAGCTTCATTGCTTCACGCACTCTGGCCTTTTCTTGCCCCTGCACATTGACCAATCCCCAGCTTTAGCTGCTCCCTACACCATCAGTCATTTCACTCATGAACTCAAGAAAAGGAAATGCACACAACGAAAATTTTACTACACAGAGTGAAATTGTACTAATATTACTCCCAATATAATTGCCAGGATTGAGTCCTTGTATTGCTGCCCTGCTGAGGTTGTCAGGGCTACAGAATATTCTGGCCCTGGTTGACTGGACAATTGCCATCCTGTGGCATAAGCTCCCAAAACAAAAAGTGTACAGAGTAGCCTCATCTCTAATGTTTGCCTTAATCATAGACCATGGAAGTTGCTCTTCATGGGAAGCTGAAAACGGGCATGTAATTTAGAGTAGCAGCTTTCTAAACCAATATGAGCCTGCCCTCTATGTGATTTGCTAATATAAATTTGTCTCTCAGTCCCCTCAAGTAAAAGACAAATTCCTAAACAGTATTTGGTATCACGATACTGATTGTTGCTTGTATTTCCATAGTGTTTTTTTTTTTTTTTTTAATCACAGAATGGAAAAACATACCCTTGAAACTGACACCTCTCAGATTCTCTGAGGCTGACTATTGTTAGGTAACACTGAACCTCCTGTGAAGCAACATGGGTGACTTTTGTTCTGGACTATTTCTTTTGAAGAATTTTTATATAGCAAATAGCCTCGAAAGCCAGAGATCATGGTTTCTGGTAAAATAGGGAGCTATTTTCCTAGATGAGATAATAAAGGTAGTATTTTTTTCTGGTTCAAAGATTGTGCAAATAATGTTAAGTGTGCCTTGAAAAGATTAACATAACCAGAAGTGGAGTTTCCTTAGCTGTTATATAAACACTGTGCATCTGTAGTATTCATAGCCTCTCCTCAGTGAGACTTTCAAAACATCACAATATAAACATGCTGCCTGCTATGTGGTGAGCAATAAACTCCAGTAGTCTCAAGCCTTATGTCAGCATCTATACAGCTGAGGCAAGCCACCTTGTTAACTTGACAGTAGGGTAAACTCTCAAACCCTTCACGCTTGTTGAAAAATTATCTGAGTTTTGAGGTTTTGTGAAGTCCTCTGACAAAGGGATTCTGTGGGCAAATTGAACTCTAATGCTTCAATGCATTTATTATATGTAATAAAGTACATTTTTTCCTAGGCATGTAGAAGAGTAACTTGGAAATTGGAAGATTGAGGAAATAGCTAATTGCATCAACTTCTATTAGGTTTAATTTTCTCAAATGGAATCTAAAGAGTAATATTTGACTTTACATCTTCTGCAACTAATTGGTACTATGAACACTTTTGAAAGGATCTGATTAGGAACAGACCTGCAAGAGACAATAAAAGAGTTAAAAAATAGTCTCCTCAAAAGGTGGAATGTGCTTTTTATTCTCACTATCAGTGCTTTGAGGAAGCAGTTCTATGAGCGTTCTACTCTCTAAGCACATGATGGTCCAAGCATGACATGGACAGAAAATGCTAGAATTCAACTTTAGGTGACCTGGCGGAATTGTACCTGTGCAAGGAAACCAAACACAGTGTCTCTTTGTTTACTAACACAATTTTAGAGACTCTCAGGGACCATTTGTATCCTTGCCCTTTTCCTTTCCTGGTAAGGAAGAAAAAACACAGCACCAATATCACAACAAAATCCCAGGGAATTTAAAGCAGCCTCTGGAAGCTGACAGAGTGACATTTCTAAGCAGGAATAAAAATCATATCATATTATCATTAGGTATTTATGTCTATAAATCGACTTGTCCTACCAGACCAATGTCTCAAACTTTAGCTGCTAGCACAGCTGGTTGTAGAATTGGGGAAAGTTTTCCTTGTTGTGTGAGAAAAACAAGAGAACAGCATGGGACAGACTTTTCTACTTCTTTCCACATTACTGTACTTTGACAGTCCATGAATAAGCCCACCTGACACAAAATAATTGCAACATTAATGAAACTGCTTGGATGTCTTTCGTAGATTAAATTCATAGATTAAATCTTTAGATTAAAAAGATGTTAAACCGTTGGAAGAAAGAATGAAAGTATAGATTATAAGGGAGAGAATTAATATCCTCTGGCTTCGCAATCTTTACCAAAAGCCTCGAACTCTCATTCTGAAGATCCAAATGAGGAAAGGAAGAGATTGCTTCATATCAGAACTGATTCTTTTTGGTTTTTGTCCCATTTTGATGCTTTTGGTTCCTTGCCAACATACAAAATTAAAAAGGAAGACGTGTGTGTGTGTATATGTATTGTCTTCTTGAGTTAAACCACTATAACTGATGTCGACACTTTCTAAAATTATCTATTAATTCCAAGATTTTTGTAAGGAGCTAGGAAAAGTGACACTTAATTTCATATAGAGGAGCAAGGACTGGGAAGGTTAAGGTTTTAGGATTTGTTATGGCAGCTATCAGAATTAGTTTAAAGCAATAGTGACTGAGATAGTACTTTATTAATGCTGGTAAAGACAGACTATTGCAGAAATATAAGATTTCACAAATACATAGAAATAAATAACATTGTGATCTGCGTATGACATGAGTAAATTATCAAAATAAATAATATTCAAACAATTTAAATTTTAAAAGTGTTGCCCTAGATTATACTATGCAGGAAACTGTTATACAACAGATAATTGTAAATGTGAAAAATATAACATTTAGGGGTGTGATTGATTTTTTAAAATAAGACAGAAAAGAACACATTCCAACGCAAAAATGGCTACATTTTTACTACATTACAGTTAAAAACTACTCAAAGTCAAAGTTGCAGAGAAACCACAGACTAAAAGATTGTGTCTTCATAAGTGATAAACTCTTAATACTCATGGCATCTTTCATAAATCAACTAGAACGAGACAGCCAAATAGAAGGATGGACACTTTGATGTAAACATGGACCTCTGTAGAAGGAATTCTGAAGTATCCACATCTATTTATGGTAAGTTGAATGATGCCTCCCCCAATATTTTCACAGGCTAATCTTTGCCACTGTGACACTATTACCTTGCACAGTATGAGGGCCTTTGAACAGCTGAATACATTAATAGTTTTGATGTGTGGAGTATATCTGGGACCACATGTGTGAGTCCAAATAAAAGTTTTGTTGTAAGAGTGGGCAGGAGGTTTAGTGCACAGTAAGAGAGGACGTGGTGGGAGCAGAGGGTAGAGTCCTGTGAAGAATAGTTGCAAGCCTAGGCAGGCGGGTAGACTCTAGAAGCTGAAAAAGACACAAAGACTCAATCTTCACTGAAGCCTCCAGAAGGAATGTAGCTCAGTCCCATCGTCATAAACTGCTGACTCTTACAAGTATGCAAGAACAATTCATGCTGTTTTAAGACACTAAGTTTGTGGTAATTTGTCATAACAGCAACAAGAATCAAACACGGTCATTCTCCCAATATCAGGGAAGTTCAGATCTAAAAAATGACCAAGTCTCATTTTATTATTAGTTGAGCAAATAATGGAAAATCTGAGAATAAAACATATTCTTGAGGACACATGGAAATGAGTATTTTTATATGTTCTAATGTGCATAAGAAGAGTCTAGAATGGTGTGGTCATTTTGGACAGGCAGCACCAACAACCTAGATATTTCTCTACTAAATATATGCCACCAAGGAGCACAAGTGCAATGGAAATATGACAAGAACATTCATTATACAGGTTTTTTTAATTTGAAAGTATCAGAAAGCTCATCAACAATACTAAAGATAAGCAGCAATATATTCATAATATATTCATAAAATGAGGAACTATAGTCATTCAAACAAATGAACTTGTGATTCATCTATCAATGAAGAGAAAACAAGTAAGTTGTAAAAAAGTTCACCAGTCTGTTATTAATATTATGTTAATTACTATGTGATACAATATGTTGTCTGTATAGACATAAATATTAGTTTAAAAATAAAATACTTATGAATGAAAATGTTAAGTGGAATAAATATGATAGTAGTTTTTTCCAGACAAGAGAGGAGTGGGTTAGAGAATAATCTACAGGGAATTTACTTCTGGTATTGTTTTCTCTCTTAAAAGTAAGCTAGTAGTAAAATAAAAAATTTATAATACCAGGTATTTAATAAATACACATTTGTTATATTAATCTCCACTCTTGTATGCATGTTTGGTCATTATATAAGACAAAGAAAAACTAAATTCATGCTCTATTAATCCTTAAACTTTCTTTAGAAAAGATGTGCCTGGATTTGTTGTTCTAGAATACAAAATTTGAAAATGATCAAAGAGAGATTTTTTTATTTACCTTAAAAATAGATTAATATCCTTGCCAAAACCATACTTCCAAGATAGTAAGCCCAAACCTTTCTACAAGTGGTATGATATAAGTGTTGATTTTAATGTAGCAAATGATATAGTAGAATATGCCCCAGACTGGCCATTAAAGGCCAGAATCGTGGGTCTGAATTCATTAGACCAAATTGTGTGATAGTTTGAAAATCTCCAAGCAATTCTTTCTAATGCTAAGCCTCAGTGAACTGAGCCTCGTCTCTCGGATGTAGGAGAGGTCAGATGTGCCATCAGATGTGCCAATCAGTGGAAATAAATGTATCTATTTTTAGAAAAATCCAGTTTGTGGCTATTCCATTAGATTTGTGCCAAAATTTATTTTCACTTTTCCCTAGCCATACAGCACTTAAAGCGCACTTTCTGAGATACGAAATAATCTTGGAGCCCTTTTAGTACTAGGATTCAGGCAGAAATGAAAAAATGGGTAAACTCGTCTTTGGCAGTGAATGTTTTGTTAGTGGATTAAAATTTAAACTGAAATTTTCATATTACTGGAAGAGAAACTATTTGACTTCAGGTTCCATTTAAGTATTTTTTCTTATAATGGAGCTATGTCAATTTAGAAAATGACATTGCTATTTAAAATGTCATTCCATAACCCTCTTTAATTAAAGCAGTAATATACCATCAATCTGCTCCCATTAATAAATTTTTCACCATTAGAATCTGCACTATGTGATATACAGTTTAATTTTTTTTTCCCTAGAAAGTGTGCACAGACTCCACAGGGATTTAAAGAAGGAACTTAAAATCCAGTGCTTTAGAAGTGAAAGCTCAGACACAAACAGAGGAAAAAGACCAAAGAGAGAAAACAGGACAGGGAGGCAGACAGCGGAGAGAAAAAGAAAGAGAGATAGAGGGAGACAGAAAGCTGAGGATAAGTGGTAGATATGCATGTCAGGAATGTGCGTTAATAAAATGACGATCCAAAGTCATTGAATACTGATTCATCCTTCAGGAGGTGGGGAGATCTTATCTTTCTGCCTGGAGGTCTTAAAAATCCATTCTGTGTCTGGGAAGTGACTTTATTCCCCATCTTCATTTCAATTTAATTTTCTATAGATTTCTGATCATTATTTCCAATCCTAATGCTCTTTGCATTATTGATTTGGCAGATTCATATGATAAATGACAGGAGAGGTAGAACAAGGTGAAGAAGATTAGAGTAAAAGAGTGTTTTCAGGTATTTCAAAGACTTAAGCCAAACAAATTTCAAATAAATGGCACAGTTTTATAGTTGTAAGAATCAAAAGCCCAAAAAGTCAGATAAGTGGTTATGGGCAAGAAAGAGAACAGAAAATTATAATTACATATTAATTAATTACATATTAGTATATATTATATATAAAACATAATTATATGCATTACACATTACATAGTAAATATATATAATTTTATACATATTACAAGAATATTATATTATACAACTTCCAATTCCATAATCATTCTAAAACAAGAAAGAAAGTGAGTCTCATTCTAAAACAAGAAAGAAAGAGAAGAAAGTGAGAATTAATCCAAAACTGAAAATCTAGACCAAATGATACTTTCTGCACACCTCAAGAATTTTATGATTTCTTTCATCTTTGTGTGTCTCTTCTCATATGATTTGCCCTCTCATTCTTAACTTGTTCTGCTTATTCATTCTACTCATGATCTACTTTAGAGCAGAAATTGACAAGCCCTTCTATGTGTTTTGTATACCACGAAAGAAATACTCTGAACATCTCACTTCATCTGTTTTGAGCCAGGTTGAACAAGATACTACTATATCCTTTACTACTGTCACCCAAATTACTACTAATAGTGAGTGCTTATTTCATATCATACACTCTTCTAAGTGTTTTTCATGTTTTAATGAACTCAGTACTTAAAATTCTTTGAGGTAGGCATTATCTATTTTATAGACATGAAAATGAGAGAATAATTAAGTAATTTATTGAAAGTCAGAGGTACTGTGGGCAAAGCTTATATTTGAGTCCTAGAAGTGGACTTTGGAGGATGCTGGGCTTTGTCCCCGTATCATGTTATACCATCTATAGGTCAGTTTCTGGATTATATACTTCTCTGTCCACTCAACAGAAGGAGTAGGCAGGGATTTCCTCAAATTAGGTGCAGATGAAACAGCAATAACCAGGACAGCATTTCTTATCTTAGAGAGAAATGTAACATTTAACAAGGTCAAATTTCTATGTTAAAAGTGGTTGGATATCAAGTGATCTCATGATGCATGCCTTGATGAAGACGTCCCAGGGCCTAGGTTTCCTTTGTGTCTTGGATTTAATTAGACTGTGATATAGACACCAGAAAACCAACCTAGAGGTTTCAAGTGGGTCACGAAAAGTCAAATTATAATCAAAAGGGCACCTGAAGAGTACAGACAATTGTGGTAAGGTTCAACTACATATTAGAACCAGTCTGTCTCTCCATGGAGAATTCCTATGGTACAAATTGAATCTATATTGTCAGGATGCTTCCTACAGAATATCTCTGCGTCAGCTCTGCCGCTGTTTCTCCTTAGCACATTTTTGTCAAATTTGAATTTTGTCTGTCCTTTTCTTCAGTGTGTTCTGACTGCCCTTTGGTGTATTTAATGGCATAAGTTGTCTTGCAAGTAGATTTTACGTAGTTCAGAGATTCATCTTGTCTCTTTGAGCAGACTTTGTTTACTTCCTGGATGACACAGTATGTACTGATTATATAATTTAATTGAAGAGGACACCCTCACTTTAACAATGTCTTAGTCACTTTCCCATTGCTGAGACACCATACCCCACACTCACAGTCTGAAGGAGGAGAGGTTTATTTGGGACCATGGTTTTGAGAGGTTTCAGGCCATAGTTGGTTGACTCCAAAGCAAAAAAGAGGCCAGTGGTGGAGAAAGCTGCTCCCGTTGTGGAGATCTGAAATCAGAGTGTGAAAAGTGGGGCTATGGACAAGAATATGCCCTTCTCGGTCACACCACTAGCAATCTTCTGCTAATCAAGCCCCACCTCCTAACAGAAAGTCAGCCGTAGCACCCATGGTCCCTACCTCTGAGCACATGAGACTTTGGAAAGACATTGCAGGCCTAAAGCGTATATGCATTTGAGATGACTTCACTATTTATCCTCAGAGTACTACCTGAAGAAGGTCTGTGGAGAATATCATGGATAAAGATAGGAAGTTTAGAGCTACCTGGTAGTTTATGGATCTAATTTGAGATTGCCCAGATATCTAACCTTGTGCAAAGTCACAAAATAACTCTGTGCACCAGTTTTCAAAAGTATTAATTAGGAAAATAATAGGACATATTATCTTAGAAAGTTAAGAGGGATTTAAATAGACTTTCTCCAAACATAAAAGTAATACATATTCAATTTCTAGTTGATATTGTCATTAAGTTTTTCTTTAGCAGTATCTTGTGATAAAATGAAGAATTTACACCTAAAATCTGTTCATGCCACACTCCAGGTACAGCATCTTAGGAGGACAAAAGACCCGAAAGTCTTCCCTATGATGGAAGTTGTGATGGATGCTTTGGTGAAGACAAAGCTAATTTTGTTGTTGCAGGGTACATGTCATTTATTTATTTATTTTTTAGTTAGCTGTAACTGTTTCTTCCTCAATATGTGCAGGAGGCTTCAAGAGCAGTGTACCAGTGATTTATTTCTATGGAACAAACCATTCTCCAAAGTTAGTAGTGAAAAATAATGACACCTTATTTCTCATGATTTTGGGAGTTGAGAGGGCTCATCTGTGAGGCTCCATGTGGTGCAACCCTAATGTGCAGCTGAAGTTTAGCTAAAGCTACAGCATCAAAAGCCCTGCTTATCTTCCTATGTCTCTTTCTGTATCACCCTCATCAGTGAGCAGTGAGCCCAAGTTCTTCACACCATCCTCAATGGCTTCTAAGAGAATATGGCCCAAAGTGCAAGGGTTTAACAAAGCCTCTGCTTACATTAGGCTTATTAAACTTTTGTCTAAAGTAAGTGCTAAGACCAGGCTCTGATTTCAAATGGGAGGAAACTACACCAGAACCTGATGACTGGCTTACTATAAGCCATCAGTATAACCATCCTCCACAAGTAGTCCTGGTTTATAAATGTTTGCTCTTGGTGACTACAATGAATTGAGTAGAAAAATGTCAGACTTTTGTGGGAAGGTTGAGTTCTGGTCAGCTTGAAGAACTTTCCAGTAGTTAGAGATACCCACCAATGGTAAAAGTGGCCTTGGATAAATAATAACCTCATAATGAATTTCTACATCGTGGCTGAATAAGGAGTTACTGAAATGTGATACAGAGCAGAGGTGTCCAAATCCCAGCCACAGCACCTGGCTGCACAGCAGGAGTTGAGCAGCAGGCTAACAAGTGCAGCTTCCTCTGTATGTAAAGCCATTCTTCAGCGCTGAAGTTCCTGCCTGAACTCTGCCTCCTGTCAGACCAGGGCAGCATTAGATTCTCATAGGAACGTGAACCTCACTGGACACTGCATTTCAGGGATCTAGGATGTGTGCTGCTTACGAGATTGCAATGTAATAATACTAGAAATAAAAAGTACAATATAACAATAATAGAAATCAAGTACACAGTAAATGTAACACACTTGAATCATCCATAATACACCTTGGTCCTTAGAAAAACTATCTTCCATCCTCCACAGAAGCACTCTCTACTATTAAAAACGTTTCCAATTGCTCATATAGAGGTAGAGTAGTTTCTTTAGATATTGAAAAAATGAGGACTTTGATCTTTTTCAACTTTTAGAGTGTATGACTCTTGAGTATTTACTGACGTCTTTAGGGTTATATGCCATGTTTGTTCTCTCTGTAGATAATGCAAGCATATATTTTATTTAAACCTAAACTTGTATTAAAGGACTAGCTGTACTATTTTCTAGCTATGTTAGAAAGGAATCTTGATCCTTGCCTCAACTCTTCATATTGGAAGTAGAAATAGCAGCACATTCCTTCAGCATTGCTGTGTCAAATAGCAATATAAAATAATGAATGAAGAGTAGGTGCCAGTAAGCATAAGAAATAAGTTCTTGTACATCCAGTCGAATAAGGAAAATAAAAAATGAAAAGCTCAAACAGTTACTTAGCATTTGGATTTAAAATACCTCCAAACTAATTTGTACGTTTGCCGGTGTGAGATGGATGTAATAGTGGGAGGATTTGTCAAGAGGTATGTGCAGTGACAAAGTAAATATTACCCCCATTGTATAAAAATATAGTGACTGTGGAATTGGTAATATACTCCAAATATTGCTGTAGGACTTTCTCCCCTTAAATTTCATATTACAACTTTTTGAGAGGTAAAATAACAATTCTTTCAATATGAAAATATTAATGAAAGGTTCAAACTTTGTTTCTTGTTATCTGTCCGATGTTTAGATGGATATGAACGTCTAGATAGTACATATTTTTAACTAGAAAAACAAATCAGATGAGTAAACACAATCAAAATTCAACCAAAGGGCTGTAGTGACCCTCTCAATGATTTCTATCTCCTTAATAGTCCATGAAAGACTGACTTTAAAAGTAGTTTTCTGCTATCTCTTCAATGTGGCAGTACATTTTTAGAGATGCAGCTGGAGAAAGTACAGTAGGCTGTCAACTGGGCCGGTGCAGCGGTCACCTGGGTAATCCATGATACGGCTGATGAAAAGGCTGTAGCTTCAGAGGATTGGCGCTACAGAGGAAAGTAGTGTGGGACCTCTAAGCACTGTTGAGTTCAAATAGTTTACGGGCTTTTCATGTTTGCTGCCTATTCCCTCCCCTAGCATACCCAGGGATCATTGCTGAGGTAGATTGAAGTGTGTTTTGGAATAAGATTCTCTTTTGCATGACTTTTCCTTTTTCAGAAACCTTTGATTTATTTAACCTTTGTTTTCAGAAAAGTGCATGTTTGTTTCACATTTCCTAGTTGATAGATTTTTCTATTACGTGAATCTGTACCATCGTGTTGCATTAGTCACACCGCATTATGTTGCACTAAATCAAGTAACACAACGTGACTACTAATGCTGTGATGTGTGAGAACACGTCTCACTCGGGACTGGGGAAAATGAGATTCTCTGAAAACAGCTGCCTTTGCATTTATTCAGCAAAACTTTTCACCTTGCAAACGGTGTTGTTTGCCATCTAAGCATTTTCATTGGCAATTTTGAGGTATATTTTAAAACCTATTTTTTTTTTGCTGTAGTGCCATTAAATATTCATGACACCATGAAAACTTTCAACAGTGACATAAATTATAAAGAAGATTGCAGTGAGTGTCTATCACTTCAGTATTTAGACAAATCATAAAGAATACAGGCACAATGTTCCAGAAAAGACTTTTCCAAAGGATTGATCATGATGAATCAGTAGACTTCAGTACTGATCTAGGTGGCTGTTCCCACAACAGTGTCCCCTTCGGTCATGTGATTCACAGCAACAAGGAAGCGGGCTCCACAGGGACATTATCTCTCGACATGTGCGAAGCTTCTCTTGGTGAAATTCCTCTACATCTCTTCCATACATTTGTGGCTATTGCTCCAAGATCACGACACTTGAGGAAAATAAAGGATAATCCTGTCTCTCAAAAAAAATGTCGCACACATAAATTAGTCCCTTGACTTCTTTTAGAAATAAATCTATTTATTCTTGTGCCAGAAATTGATCCTTAGTTCCTGTTAGGCAAGAATCAATCTTATTATTGATTGTCACTGGTTTATGGATGTAGCATACCATAATAGTATTTTCAGTGTGTCTGATTGCTTAATCATTCTTATTTCTGTGAATTTTCTTTCCTTCTTGTAAGAGTGAAACAGTGCTCCTAAAATTACTTGGAAAATGTTTTTGTCATCATTGGGCTCCTAAACCCAGCTTATTGCAAAGAAGAATTTTCAAGTTTTAGGGAATCATCAGACATTAAAATCACTCCCAAATCAATATGCCAGATACACTCACCTGTTGTTTTCCTTCCTTTCCATTTCTTTTTCTTGTACTGTCTCTCTTAGTGCATTTTCTTGACATCTCACAATATTGCTCTGTGTTTACCAAAATAAAATATGCATGTTATAACAAATGAAAGGGCTTTTCAAGGGCTTACATTGAAAAATACCAGTTCACAGCCACGCTACTTCCTGTCTTGAGGTATCATCACCCCAATGAACTGTTACTAGTCTCTTCAGCTGTTTCTTCTAGTGGCTTTCCTCATGCCTAGTAATAATAGAATCATATTTCTATTCTGTGGGTTTCATACATTAGTTTCTCATCATAGATGACCACCTAGCTCATTTAGGAAGTATCTCTTATTCTCCTAAGGCCCTACACCATTATAAATATATATTCTGGTTGTTGTTCAGCTTGGCAAAATGGGGGATGTCACTTATGCTTTTATTTCTCCTTACTTCAACTATAGACAGCTTGTTGAGCTTTGCTTTATATTATGAAGGTATTAATGTATCTGTCATTTTCTTTGCTGTTCTGACCCCTCTTTTTTCTGGATTTCTACTCTTACATTGCCACTGTGGACAAACATTTATATTTTTATAGACATAATTTTATGGTGATTGCATTTAATTCATTTTTTTACCATACATGTATATAGTTTATAGAAGTAATTTTTATAAAAGTAATTTTAGATAAGAAGAGGAAATAGTTAAAGAAATTATTTCTTATTTCCAGAAACAAAGGTACATATCTCTTCAGATTGGAAATGTTTACTGAAGCTGAACAGAATAAGTAAAAAGGTACACTGTGAGTAGAAAACTAATTTGCTGTATATTACTAAAGGAAATGAGAAAAATCTTAAAAGAACAGAATATTAAGATTAGTTATAAGTAAGGAAGAGTACATTGACTGAAGACTTCTCACCCACAGACACATCTATATCTATTTATACTATATACAAATATAAATATAATATATATTTGTATATATATGTATGTGTATATACTCTTTGAATTTGTACTATTTTAAATGTTGTTTTGGAAGTAAGGGGTATGTCAGTCAAAACAAACAAAGTTCTTAACTTCAGGGAAATGAAAATCCATAAACAACAAATAAGCCAGTTAATATGCTCCACGTAAGATGGTGATAAACACTTTAGGAAAGCAAAAACAAAAAAGAAACCACAAAAGAATAATGAGGTTGGTAGGGAATCTGAGGAACAAATAAGATATTTATAACTTAAATCTAAAAGCAAAAATCAGTAAGTATGATTTTAGCTTTAGAGTGTAGAGTGAAATGAAAATTAATCTTCACTTTCTGTGTTTCAAAAGCATAGATCTGTATACCTATACATATTTATGCAAGCGAATATCAGTTTAAAATACAGAAATTTATTCAGATTCAGGAGAAACAGACCAACAGATCAAACAGAGGAGAAAACCTACAGTTTCAAATACGAAGTGGTTGTGTCTCATACTAAGCAAATATTTGCTTTCAGAATTGAGAGGAAGAACAGCAAAGTGTGATCAGAAATAAGGATGCAGTTGGAGGTTTGCATAGGCCTTCAGGAGTTGGCAAAGAAAGACAGATATCCATTCAGAATTTCTCAGTGCTTGCACAGGACTCCTACCCTTTCATCATCATCATTTCTATCTAGAGAAGTGGAGCCAGGCAAATCTAGATCACATAGCAGAAAAGACTTACACGACGAAGTCTCAAATATGAAATGCTTGACAAAAGGGAAAAAGGCACCAAAAACCTTTTATGTAAAATTCTGCAAGTGAAAGCTAGGAGGACCTATGAAAGAATAAATTACATAACCTTTGAAAATAAAAAATACCCTGGTTGAATGGGGGAGAGATGAATGGTGAACTATCATCAGTTAAAGAGGATCACCATATTTAAAGACATAAGATAGCAAACTGCATAGAAATATGGAGATAATTTTACATAAAATATGAAAGACAAGTTAAACAGAAAATAGTTAACCCTAATGTATGTGTAGTGGGTATCTTATAAAAGTAA
Organism: Chinchilla lanigera; assembly: GCF_000276665.1. Classification (NCBI taxonomy): domain Eukaryota; kingdom Metazoa; phylum Chordata; class Mammalia; order Rodentia; family Chinchillidae; genus Chinchilla; species Chinchilla lanigera. The sequence goes on along the minus strand of NW_004955405.1, from coordinate 25,305,354 downwards.
TTTTTTAAGCGGGGGAAGAAATAAAGTATTTCTTATTTCCAGAAACCAAATGTACATATAACTCTTTGGATTGGACATGTTTACTGGAAGCTGAACAGAATAAATAAAAAGGATACATTCTGAGAGGAAAAACTGGTTTGATGCATACTATTAATGACAATGAGAAAAATCTTAAAATAAACAGAATATTAGGATGACTTACAAAGAAGAAAGACTAAACTGACAGAGGACTTCTTATCCACAGAACTATACTGTTGAGTTGGAAGAAAATGACCTTTAATTTAGAATTCTCTTTTGTTTTGTTTCTTGGTACTGAGGCATGAACCCGGAGCCTTCACACAGAACCATACCACAGTCTTTTTGTTTTTAACTTTGTATTTTGAGACAGGGTCTTACTAAGCTGCTAAATTGTCTAGGTTGAGCTCGAACTTGGGTCTTCCTGCCTTAGCTTGCCAGAGTACACGTGTGCACCACCACATCTTACTTCAACTTATAATCCTGTCCCTAATTAAACTATGATTTAGGAATAACAGTAAAATGAAGATATGTGAAGTCCAAGTTTTCTACTCTAGATCGTTGCTGAAAAAGGGCTAGAAAATTGTTTTGGGTGACATGCGCAGAGCAATAGTGTATGAATAAATGAATGAAATAAGTGTCAAGGCAAAACATTTATTTGCTAAAGGAGTAAAATCAGCAGCAATAGTAGTGTTGAATGGAAAATTTTAGATAATTAAATGGAAAAAGACATGTAGAAGAGTTCTGGCAGAAGTTAAATTTTTTAAATATATTTGACTTTTAAGGATATGTTATGTAAAATAAATAATTCTATTAGTAAGTATTTATATAAAATATAAAGCTTGAGAATAGAAGGTATGATAGTAACTTCTGGAAAGAAGGAAAAACAACATGGAGATCAAGATTATTTTAATTTCTTCTACAATATTTTTCATATCATAGAAGGCTTCCAGCAAATTATGATAAAATTTGGAATGTGGAAATATGTGTTTGTCACATTACAGTTACACATTTTTATAATCTTTAAATTCTCAAAATGAAAAGAAGAAAGTCGATAACCTATGTGTTATAGTTCCAATGTAAAGCATCCTCCCACATTCTCATGTGTTTGGAAGGTGATTGGAATTTTAGGGCACTATACCTGTGTATTCATCCACAGTGAACTCAGTAGGTGAATGGGCTCTTCGGCAGTGAGGCTTGGTTGGAGAGGAGTCCCTGGGGATGTGTCCCCAAGGTGTATTCTCGTCCTTGGCTCCTCCCTCCCGTCTCCCAAGCCTTCTCCCCTACTTCCTGTCTTTCTCTCTCTTCCCTTCCTAGCACCATGAATTGAACAGCTTGTCTCTGCCATGCCCTTCTACCACGCCATTTGTGCCTCAGAGTCAGCCATCTTTGAGCCAAAATAACTTCTCCTCCCATAAGTTGTAGATGCCTGGTATTTTGTCCCAGCAACAGAAAGTGACTAAGACACAGTGTTTATATTTTTATTGCTATTCAAACATTATTTGCTGGCAGAAATAGGTAGTGTACTATAAATTATTTCCTTATTTTTATTATTCTTAATTATTAAACATCAATTGCTTTCATTTCCCTTTTCCCTACATTCTACTTGTATTTATTCTGTTCTCTCTGTCTCTCTTTTTTTTTTTTCCCTCACATCTTTTCATGGAATCACAGATTCTAACCAGGACTTTTTCTTCTGGCTGCTTGAAGACTGTTCATAGCTATTCATTTTCTTCACTGGTTTTCTGAATGTTTCCTTTTCTCCCTTGCTTTCACATCTTCCTAAGTTTTGGTCTGGTTCTTCTTTTATGAAAATTTAGATCTTCAGGCGGCATTCTAAGCAAAGATACATGTAATATACTTTTGTGAATCATCAAAAAGTTGGTCTCTATTTTATCTTGGATAACGATTTATTTCAATAAACAGGAGAATGTGGCATAAGGAAGTGCGAACTCTCTTGAAGAGACTGTTTTCCGACTTTACAATCATTCTTTCCCTACAGAAGAATTCCATCTCATTTATTTCATTGCAGCACATGCTACTAGACAAACTACTTCTGTTGCACTGTGTATGTTTGGTGAGTTACAGGCTCAGTCTTTTGTTTTAGTTTCCTTTCTCAGGTGCAGCCTTTTGAAGCGACATTGGCTAAACACATCTTTACTATTAATTGGTATCTACTCAGGGCTATATTTTCTGCTTTTGTTCAGGATACAGATACCTCCCCTGACACACATCAGCACTCCGCAGAAGACATATTAGAGGTCTTTACCTTCAGCCAGCTGCTTTACTGCGGTCCTTTAAATGCTAGTGCTTACAGTTTATAGCACTAGATTTTAATGCACTGGTGTTTATTTACTTATTTTTTTTCTGGTACCCGGAACCGAACTCATAACCTTGCGCTTGCCAGGCAGGTGCTGTGCCACTGAGCTAAATCCCCAGCCCAGCACTGGAGTTTAAACAGGACCATTTCTTTTTGGATGTTAAACTCGCTCTTTGGCTTCATTGCAAAAGCTTTTTTCCATGTAGTTACTTGAGTCTCATAATAATTCATAATTGTTCTCCACTCATGTAATCTAAACTCCCATCAAGCTCACCTCTTTATTTCTCATTAAGTTGGTTAGGCAATTACTTATCTTCAGATGAATATTAGAAAAGCTATTGAATTAATGAGGCTAAGAGACTCTGAAGAAATAAATATTCCAAAAATGGCAGCAGCTTGTGAAGAGACAAAATTATTTGTTTCTCCTGTTTCATGTATACTCTGGTCCTGCTGCAGCTCCAAGCTCAGGCTGTGCTCCATACCCTGTATTCACCCAGGACGCGGACTGAAGGAGCAATCCCCATTTAAAACATGTGGATCTCAAGCCTGAGACAAAGTCGGACATAGAAGAATTTTTTCATTTTCCTTAATTTTTTTTCAAAATGACCATATTACTTTTGTAGCCATTAATTCAACAGAATAAGTCACAGGGTGAAGCTAGTGTCAACAGCTGGCAGTGGATAACTCCCCAGCGGGAGAAAACTGTATGTATGTTCTACAACAGTCAAGCCGAGCTACTGGCAGCTACTAATGCTTACATTGCTATGTGTCTATTCAGTTTTTCTTACACTGTAATATTTCAAAACATGTGATCCATTTATTCTTTTTTTCATTTTCTGTTTTTTCATACTCCGATAACCCCAAGCATTCTGCTGACGGACCTGAAATACGTTTGTGTGCATGTATCCTCTTTTGTATACTGACCACTTCAACCTAGTTAGACCCTTAGCTCTCTCTTAAACAAAGTACTGAAATCTGCCAACTGGTCTCTCTACCCTCCATCTTGTGATTCCTTGTGTGTAGTTTTGACACAATCACATACTGATCATGACAGTCATCCACTGAACATCTGAATCCTTGTGGAATGAAAGGCACATTCTTTGTGGGCTCTGTCTCCTTTCTAGTCTCGTTCTTCCCAGCCTGAGACTCCTCATTGCTGAGCTGTCTGGAGTGGCCTCTCACACGGCCCTCCCACCCCCTCATTTACACAATTTCTGCTTATTTTGTGGGAGATCTCAAGCATCAGTCTCCTTGGAAGGCCCTTCCTAAACCTTTCAGGCTTGTGGCAGTCCTGCAATACATGGTGCGTACCGTGCTGATTCCACTTGGGGTACCTGTGATAATTATTTTTATAAGACTGTGATCCTCATTGGACTGTACAATCTTTAGAGATAGGGCATAAATTGCTTCTCAGTTCTTGGCTCAGATCAAGGATGGAGACAGGGATGGCACTGATTTTATTCAGCTTTGTATCTCTTGAGGGGTACAACTGTGTATTAATAATCTTGGCACACAGGTGTCAAATACAGTATCAGTACAAAATAGATCATGAATAATTTCGCTTAATAAGTGAACAGACTTAAGCCAAAAAAGATAGCACTATCTTTAAACCCCCAAAGCAAGAATAATTAGAAAGTAAGGAATTAATTTGTACTTGACTTTAACCAGGTATAATAAACATAATTACTTGTATAAGTTTTGTTTGAAAGTGAGTTACATATTAGTGTCATTAGTTTCTTCCATTTCCCCGCCTCGTGATCAAAGCTCCAACTGATAGACTTAATTATATTCAGTATAACTGCTTACACATGAAGTTACCCCACGGGCTCTGTTTGCAAACGGTCGGAACATTTCTCTTGGTGCACAAGAATCCCTAGTACTGAAATGCATAGGTAAGGGGCTGGGGATTTAGCTCAGCGGCAAAAGCGCCTGCCTGGCAAGCGCAAGTTCGTGAGGTCGATTCCCGGTACCGGAGAAAAACCAAAAAAAAAAAAAAAAAAAAAAAGTATAGGTAATTGGAGTCATGCTTAAAACACCCTTAATATACATAGATGCATAGGACACATTAGTTAGAAAATACATACGAAATTACAGACCATGCAAAGTCCATCTCTGCTGGACAAGCTACATCTCATGTTACACATCTAGTCACTGGCACACAGCACATGGCAAGGACAGATCTTTAATACATTTTGTTCTGATCTAGTCCTAAACATAGTTATTCATACATAGGTAACTTATTTTCTCTAGAGAAGGCTTTCACCTAGCAATTTTGTTACATAACTGCCTCTTTATGCAAACACGATCAAAATTAAGAACATATGAACAAGGATAAAAATCTAAAATACCTAATTGCAAGAATTTGAGTTTCTTCTTTCCTTTCTTGTTAAGGTTGGCTAGGGGTTTATCAATTTTATTTATTCTTTACAGAACCAACTCTTTCATTCATTAATTCTTTGTATTGTTTTCTTAGTCTCCACTGCATTAATTTCTGCTCTGATCTTTATAATTTTTTCCCTTCTTCGGGCTTTGGGCTTGACTTGCTCTTCTTTTTCTGGAAGCTTGAGGTGCTTTAAATGAAAGTACAACTGGGTTATAGGAAAGGAGAAAGGAAAGAAAGAAGGAAGAGATATATATACACAAATATATATACATATGTATATATATATTATACATACACACATACACAAGATAACTAAGATAATTGTACTACTAATTTCTATTGGTTTATTCAAAAGAATAGTTGATGCTTATTTTTTATGACCAATTTTGCACGCGTATATCTGGCAATCTGAACAACCACTTTGAAGACAACAATATGTAATATAACAGCCATAGTTAATTTCCTATCATCTTGCTTTGACATTCTCTATCATTTTTATTGTTTTCTTTATTTTCTTTAAAGTAAAAAATCTAATATATTAAAAAGTCCAAGTAAAAAAACCAAAAGTCTTGCACATAAATTCATATTTAATAATCAGTAATATTTTAAAAGAGAAATACTTAAATTATGCTACATATATTTTTACAGCTAAAATACTAGTTTGGGTTCACACATGACATAGTGGGATAAAATACTATCCTCTTTTCAGTTCAAGTATTTGTCTCTTTAGCTATGCCAGCAGATCTCGAGGGATGCTCTATTCCTTTGTACAACTTCAAATCTAAAACACATAATCCAAAGTCCCAGTGATGTTATTTCCTTATGTAATAAAACTTTTAATTCCCTATGTTAGAATTGAATAAACCTGTTAAAAGATCTGTTATAACTACTACTATAAATGACACAGTAGTGAACAAGTATGTCCCATAGTTTAGTAGAAGGATAGTAAACAAATTACTGTAGCATCCATCAGAGTGTCACAGAAGCATAAAGAAATTGAAAGCGCAGGAAGATGCACTTGAGTGAGCATCTCTGAGAGGGGTGCACACCTATGCTGGGATGAAGCAGAGTGAGTCATGCTGACTAGGGGGTGGAGGTGTCAAGGCTGATGCAGGATGCAGGAAGGCCTTGAACAGGAGCCTACCTAGGGCACATGTTGGTGGACAACAAGGAGATGGAAGGATGTAGGCCTTGAGGGCCTTTGTAGATCATAATAAAAATTTATTTGTATTTTGAGTGAGATAAGTAAGCCACACAAAGATGATGAGAAAATGAATGTCCCTGCAAGTAAAGGACCTTGGTATCTGTGCAGAAAAAATGCATTAGACATTTGTGAGGAGGGTCTCCTTTCCTTGCCCCTCTCTGCACTCAAGAAGTGATCAGACTTTTAAACTCATTTCGCAAGCACAAGTGTTAACTTCACTGATTATCACACACTCCAGTAGCTTTAATGCAGTTGTGTAGCAGTATATAAAACTGAGCTAAGAAAATACTATTTTTCCATTAATCAGTGGTGATGACTGAAAATAAGAGTTAGGGAAAGCACACATCCTGTTGAACGATTTTTAACTATAAAAGAGGATTTTTGCATGAGTTATGCTCACATAGACTGTACAGCTTCTCAGTAATGAGTACTGTATTATTGTTGAGAAAGGATGGTGCTCTATCTCATCATATGCCCTAGCATCCATTATGGTTTAAATATCTAACTGAATTTCTCCTCATGAAATTTACACAGTACAAATAAAGGTGTAGATATGTCTGAGTGAATAATGGCGATTTGATGTTGGCATGCAATGTACTGCATTTCCTATAATGTCAGTCATTATTCTATTTGATGTGTGTAGCTTTCTTAGATTGACACATTTAAAATTAATGAAGCATTTGTCCTCCATGTGAAGAAACTAATAAGGAAATTTCACCTTAATGAATTATACAGAGAGAAGTAAAACAAATCCATTTTATTCTGGAGTAGTAGTTTCTGAATTCTAAAACATCCTAACCATTAACATGAATGGATATATTCTTTAGAAAAAATGAAGAATAATTTTAAATCACAACTGAATAAATTAAATGGGATGAAAATGTTGATGGTAGAGTTTCTTTTCTGGATCTTAAATTGAATAGAAGCTTCTACTTAATTTTTTCTTCTAAAAGGGAAATTTATTGAATACTTAGCACTTATTCAGAGTCTGCTATGTTCTAGATTCTAAGATAGTCACAGATGACTCTTTTTTCAAAGACCAGTAAGCATTTTTCAGTTTGCCCGCAGATCATAATTCACCCCCCAAATGGCACATGCATAGCTACCTGCAGGGTGCTATGGTCAGGGAGGTTGCTAACAATTTTGCGTGAATTAGAAGGGACGACTATTGGAGCGCATAAATTAGGATGAGATTTCTCTTTAGCAGAAGTAGTCCTGTTACTAGATGGGTTAGAGAGTTCATGGAATTTGGGGCATAAAAAATTGTCTTCCTTTTTCTCGTTTTGATACTGGAGGACACAGCCCCACGCTGGGATGCAGGGCTGGCAAACAGTCCCTTGTGGATTTATGTTGCCATTCTCTCCCCTGAGTCCTTTTGTGTAGTGCCCGAACTACACAACTGCACAGCAGATCGCACAGTTAATGGTTCTCATAGTGGGAAATCTGAGCAAGCAATTATACAGCATAGTATTTAGAAAAGGTTTCCCAAAGAATGTGAGAATAGTTTGTTTTTTTTTTTTACATAAAATAAGTAAAGTATTTTTTTGTTAATTAGGTTTGTACAATGAATTATTTAATTTCCACATAATCTTTGCATATACATCTATGGGGTAGAATATGACATTTTGATAATGTATATAAAATCTAGCTGATCAAATATCTATCATTTATTTGTAGTACATACATTCAAAAATTTTTTTCTGAAGTACAGAATAATTTACCGTTGACATAATTACTTAAATATGATACAAAACACCAGAACATATTTATCCTATGTATCTATAATTTAATAACACTGACTAAACTTTTCCTATCCCTCTGTCCTCTCTGCTTTTCTCAGCCTTTTGTAACTACCATTCTACTCTCAACTTACACGAGATCAACTCTTAGATTCCACCTAATGAGTGAAATCACCCAATACTTGTCTTTCTGTGCCAGGTTTATCACCTTTAACACAATGGCCTGCAGTTCCATTACTGTTGTCAAAAATCACAGGATTCTATCCTTCTTACAGCTGAGTAGTATTTCATCATGTGCACATTTTCTTTCTTTATTCACCAGCTGATGTACAGTTGAGTAATTTTAATTTCTTCATTATTGCCAATAGTACTACAGTAAACCTGGGTGTGAAGATGTCTCTTCAAGTTGACTTCGAGTTCTTTATATATATACCCGCTAGTGGGAGAGCTGGATTGTATGGTAGATCTACTTGTAGTTTTCTAAGGAGTTCCTTTAGTATTTTCCATAGGGGCGAGACTAGTTTACCAGTGCTGTGAAAATGCTCTGTTCTCTCTACATCCTTCTCAGCCCTCGCCTTTATTTTTTTTGGGAACGGCCACTCTAACTGAAGTCATAGACTAGCTCTTTGTGGTTTTGATTTTGCATTTCTCTAATGATTTGTAATGATGACTACTTTTCATGTGTCTGCTGTCCTGGTGGATGTCTTCTTATGAGAAAAACATCTATTTACATTGCCCATTTTAAAACTGGAACACACACACACACACACACACACACACACACATACAGAGCTATTGAATTCCTTATATGTTCTTGTATTAAATTATCAAATAGTTTGGTTTTTGCATTTCCAATTTGGATACCTTTATTTTTTTGGCTAGGATTTTCAGTGCAATATTGAATAAAAGTGTGAAAGTGACTGTTGTTTCAGATCTTGTGTTCCATTCACTATGAATTTAGCTATGAGCTTGGTAAGACATTCGGTCGAGATAGATTTCCTTTATATTTAATTTTGTCTTCAGGCTTTCTTTGTCTCAACAGGGTCTTGCTATATAATTCAGGCTGGACATGAACTCACAGTGTAGCCCAAGTTGGCCTTGAACTTGCAGCAATTCTCCTGCCTCAGCCTCAGGAGTGCTGGGACTACAAGTATATGCCCCCATGCTTGGCTGTTTATGATTTTTATCATGACAGAATGTTGAATTTTATTGAATGCCTTTCTGAATTTCTTGGGATGATCTTATAGGTTTTGTCCTTCATTATGTTGAAATTGTGTGTAATTTTTATTGACTTGTGAATATTGTGCCACCCTTCTATCTCTGAGATGAATCTCACTTGGTCATAACTAGTAAACTTTTAAAGCTCTACTGAATTCAGTTCATTAGTATTTTATTGAGAGTAGTTGCATCTGCATTTATCAGGGATATTGGTCTGTAGCTTGCTTTTTTGTTGATTTCTTTTCAAATTTTGGTATCAGATAAATGTTGGATTCTAGGAATGAGTTTAAAATAATTTTTCCTTTTAAACTTCTGGAATAATTTAAGAAGAAATGGTATTAGTTCTTCTTTTAAGTTTTGGTTGAAGTTAGTAGTTATGTTATCTAGTCCTAGCCATTCTAGAAATTTTATTAGTACATGCTTGCCATATGTAATGATTACATTATACTGGGCAGTGGGTACTTGTACATGACACATTTAATTATTTTTTTCCATTCCTTTCCTCTCTTCCATCTCTTGGTGATGGTATCAGGTTAATAATATCCCTTAGTTGTTGTAGGCTGATCAAGTCCACAATCTCTTGAATGAATGTACAGTGAAGGCTAAATAAAAAGAGGCAAATGGAATTGTTTCAGGGCTCCAGGAGGATCAAAGCCCTCTCACAGAATTCAAGATTCTCTCAGGGCTGAGACCAATACCTTCTTCGGGTCTCCCATATGTATTTGGTTATCAGAAGAAGGGAGGGGAGTACTCAAGAGAGGGGGAATCACTCAAGGACTTCTCCAAATAAGGTGTTAAATTAATCCATCCAGGAATGAGATGCCTGAGGCTATAGTCTTTACCTAGTTGAGATGGATCCAGGTGTCCTTGGCTGTGATCTTGTCTTATCCTTTGAGGCTTTCCAGATTCATCCACCACTACAGGTTTTAATTGGGATTAATGACTCACAGAGGTTCACTTAGTATGAGTCGGCCATTTCCAGACAAGGAAACTAGGACTTGGACAGATTCATAAGTGAACATGAAAATCCAATTGATTAATTTAAGTCCTGCTCAGTTCTGCTTCATAGTGGTCTCCATCAGGATGGAAAATTTTTTAATTCTTGGTTCAATCTCATTATATATTATGAATCTATTGTGGTTTACATCTAAAATGTTCCCCCAAAGTTTCATATGTCCAGAGGTGGATGTTTGGAAGGTGATTGGATCAGGATCCCCATTCACTTCCCTCCTTCCCCTCTCCATTCACCTCTTGACTCCCCTCTGGACCCCATTCCTTTTCTTTTGTACATATCTTTAGCACATAATGTTTACATTCCTTGTGTGGAGTTGGCACATGTACATAACACATCTTCCTTCCTTCCTGCATCTCCCTGCTCTCCCTCCACCACCCTGCCTCCCCTCTTTTGATCTCCTTCCCCTTTGAGGAAGATTTATCTTCCCACTTCCTACTATCTATCTTTTATTTTGGTCTTCATTTTTACTCTGCATTTCTCTTGCAAAAGAAACAATTTGATATTTTAATGAGTTCTAAGAAGGGCCCAAAATGTGTAGTACACATATGCAGAGTTGTCTCACTAAAGAGAGGCACTGTGGTGACATAAAAGCAGCATGATGATGTCAAAAGAAAGTAACAATGTGGAACAGTTGGGATCTCACAACTCTTTTTCTGGTTTTCCTACCAGATTTGCTGTCTTGAGACCAGAGCTTTAACAGATATTACATATTTTTTGCCTTTTGATCTCTGCTACTTGCATGAATAAAATGCTCTCAGAAGGAATGGGGGCTATGTGAAGCAGACTCACACTTGATCTTGGTATACAATTACTCAGCCCAGCCCAGGCTGAATCAGTGGAACTCCTACTGCTGCCCTGATGAATGGTTAAAAATAAATACTATTGTAAGTTATGTTTGGGTTATTTTTTCTGTGGCAATAAATAATCTACACAGGCCTAGACTCGTTTTATGGCAGCAGGGAAGTGGAAAACAATAAAGATCATGCTCTTCTTGCAATACTTTCTATTCTTCAGAAATGACGTTATACTCTCACATGTGTTATTTTGCTTTCCTGGTTGTTGTTTTCAATCTTTGTAGCATTTAGGTGATATTTCTTAGTGATCACTCCAGTCTCTCTTCATTTTTCAGTGTATAATGTGTCTGCTCACCCTCATCTACTTACATGGCTTGTGGTCTGTCTGTGCAAAATGATAGTCAAATATGCAGTGGAAATGTTGCTTCATTATTAGGTGTCATATTAGATGTGGGTTTTTGCAGTTGTCCCTTATAATTAAGGAAATTCCATTTACCCATGTGTTATCTTGGTGACATGTCTTTATTATTTTTTTATCCTTTTTTTGTTGCTATTGAACAATGTAGGGATTATTTTTGATATTTTAAACCAACCTTGCATTGACAGTACAAGCTCCTATTAGTTATATCCTATTTTTAAACCAGATTTTTAAAATTCTTTTTTGCTAACATCTGAAAATGTTTGTTTTTCAGAAAGAATAGTTGTATCTCTTCTGGAAAGGCTAAAAGAATACACAAATGTCGACAACTGGTATTAGAGTTGCATCCTGGAGAAAATGTCTTTTTCTGAATTCATTCCTTTGAACTTGAGGCAGGAGATTAGGGCACAGCAAAGTGGCCCAACAAGCAGTGTGACCTGTCAATCATGGAGATTCAGGACATATCCATTACAGCTTTCAATCCCTGCACCTGATACCAATCACAGAAAGCTATCTTCATTCTTCTGGCATAAGATCAAGCAATATTTTGTAAGATCATATACATCTAACATCACAATGAGGACATAAAATATGGCGGCCATTAAGGTCAGGGCTACACCAAGCACTTTCACCAGCCTACATTACACTCCGCAGAGCATACATTTTTCCTGTTTCTTTTCCTATTTTAATTGGCCCATGTTTGCTGTGAAGAACTTATTTCTTTTCCTACATTTATTACCTTTAATAAACATAAAATGTTTTTCATTTGTGTTTTCCAATTATTGGAACAAGAAAAGAGTTTGAAAAGGATCTCTTGAAAGAATCCACAGCATCCCAGTACCACTTTAACAAACTAACATAGGGTTATTAAGACTTCCGTTTTTCTTACATGATGTACAATATCTACATTTTTCTTTTATAAGGTGTATTACTTTAAATACATCCATTTCATCAAAATTATAAAATTAATTTTTATACATTTGTTCAAAGTATTTTATCTTTTTCACGCATATGGATCTATGGAGATATCACACTTTTATTCTTGAGATTGATTATTTTTATTTTTCTCTTTCCTTTTATCAGTTTCACTACATTTTATAACTCCTCTCTTAATTGGAAATAATCTATTTTAAGATCTGATGATTATTTTCTGCTGTAAATCTATATCCATTTATTGATACCTGCTGTTATAAGATTTTCTTTCTTCTAGTTTCTTTATCTTTATTTTGCTATTCTTTCCTAGCATGTAGAGATAAATTTTATTCAGATTTTCCTCTGATGTCTTTAAAAATATGAATTATGATAAAATATGGAGAATGCTTAGATTTTAAAAATTTTTACAGCAATACAATGTCATTAATACTCCCCCATACTCACACACATAACATATCCTCCCTGGCTTTGAACATACCTTATTATTACTGCCTCTTGCTAATGCCATTTTGGAAGTGTTTTGTGAAAGTATTTAGTTGCACTTTGTGATTGCATCAATATCCAGAGTCTATTCAAAACATTTATTTACCTTTTATGATCATTTTGACATTGGAGAAAGCCAGAAGCCCCACAGTGCTAGATGTGGGGAATAAGGTGAACGGCGATATACTTCAATGCCTTTATGAGCCTGCCTTTCCACTGAATGTCACTCAGGAGCAGCATTCACATTTTTTAAAATCACAACTTGTAAGGACATTCATGAAAGAGTCACTTCTTAAGCTGTTTCAGAAAGTGGTAAACATAATGGGGTAAGTTTGAAGGAAGAAGGAGTATCTTTTAGGGCCATTAAAAGCAATGCATCTTTTACTGTGACAGTTGTTTTAAAAATTTAAACATTCACTATTTAGTTCTATCACATCTTGGACGTTTTCTTGTGTCTTCTTTTTTTGTTTTATTCCTGGTCGTTGTAAAATATGCCTTCTTGTCTTTACTCACTAACTTCCTGTTTAAAAAGCTAAGCCGTTTTCCTTTTAATAACCTCTCCTTCCCCCACTGAATGGTACCATTCACCAACTTGTGAAAATCCAGATACTGGCGAGTATTCTTGAAACACTTTCTGCTTTCTACTTTCCCACACCCCAGAGCACACTATCGTGAATCATAGCGCTCACCTTCCAAATATTTCACAACTCCTTTCATTTCCTTGGATTTTTCTTCTAAGTGTATTCACTTGTTTTTAATCAAGACTATTGAAGTAAGTTGGAATTTACTTCCTCCACTTTTAGGTACAATCTACTTTATCACAGTGATACTTTTTAATGTAAAATAATGACCTTTCCATGGCTTCTAACAGCTCAGACTATTAAAACAGCTACAGAAACCAAAGTAACCCACCTTTTTACCCCGTAATGTTCCTTCATGACTCAGTTGTCCTTTTTCAATGTCCTCTTTTGTTTTCTATTCATTTGCTGTGTGTACTTTCAATCGAGTAGCTTTTTCTTTCTTCCAAATGCCATCATTTTCCTTCCTAAATCTACTCATTCCTATGAGCCTCTTCCTGCATTAGTGTGTCACTTTTTGTAGTTTTCTTAAAATCTCAGTTCAAACTCACTTCATAAGGAAAGCTCTATTTGACTTTCCAGACCAAGAGCAGGTACCCCATTGTATGACCTCAAAAACTCTGCTATTTTCTGCATAATCTCTTCTAAATCATAAACACTGACTTGATAATGAATTTGTCACTCCTAGAATGTTCATTCCATGAAGGAAGTAATCACATTTTAATTGTTACCCACTTTAGCCCTTGTTTGCAGAAACAAAAATTTGCATATAGTGATACCCAATAAATATCAATGCTTTGAGATTAATAGGGCCTTCAGTAGCTCATTTGATGTACTGGATAAAGTTTATTAATGAAAGATGATTAATGAGATTTCACTATGTAATGATCATATACTTAAAGTGATTTTAATTTTAAAAGATTTAAGAGGAGGCCCTATTTGTGTTCCTGTACATTATAATTGTGCTATAAGTATAAATAACAATTGAATAAATAATAATACATAATTATAACGAAAACGTTACTCACACATTAACATTCATTGAGTATTCAGAATATTTCTGGTTACAAATGTCATTTCATTTAATCCTTTTATCAAGCTCACAATCTATTGCCCTCATTTTGTAATGAAAATAATTGAGGTACAGGGTAACTTTCTTAGCTATGTAGCTCATAGGTAGTAAAGGCAGAGCTAGGATTGGAGTTCAGGATGTCTTGCTGTAGAGTGTGGCTTATTAATCACTATGCTATGTGCTCTATGCCTTTGAAACATTTTCCACTTAGTATTTCAAGTAGGAACTCAAAAAGAGGCAATTATCTGTGCTAATGTTATCTATTCTAATTCTTTTGATGTGTTCATTAAATTAAAATCAAGGTATCTTCATGATTATGTCTTAGTACCTGATATTCATAAACACTTCGTTCTGTTAGAAGTATTCTATGGGCAAGGGAAAAGTGAAATACATTTTTATTTCTCCTAAAATATAATCTGCAATAATCACAGCTCTTATCACACAGAGTGTGAAGCAACAAATGAAAAGTTTAAACCTATATCTAGAGGAATGTCTGGGCTTCAGAACCCTAAATGCCTGAATCCCCAGACTGATGTTATCACTAGGGCTCATCCTCTCTTTCTGCCTTGCTGTTCCTCTTTTATATTTGGATGCAAGCTCTCCGATGCAGTGTCTAAATGGCTTCCAAAAGAGTTATTTTCATAGTCTGCTTACTTGAACAATCAGAATATTAAAAACAACAAACATTTATCCAGTGATTCAAGGAAAGGAATAATCTAAAATTCTTATTGATTTTCCTTGGTTCACACCTGTGAACCAATCTCTATGGTAATCAAGTAGATTGATTAGAAATATGTAGATAATATGCCCATCACTGTAATCATAGATGAGATTAATTTATGCCCTCAAACTCCAGGCTTAGAAAGACAGAAGGGAATTTGTCAGAGGAAAATTAGAACATTGTTTTCAAATTAGGGTAAATAAGAAATGATCAGATGAAAACTTCACAATTTGCAGATATTCATTATAAAAATAGAGAAGAATTTTACTTAAATCCAAGTTTAATAATAATGTTTATAAAGTTAGAATTGGTAGACATAGAAGAACGTGAAAGTAATTGTGCCACAAAGCAGTTTAATTTATGTCAGTCGTTCTTTTGAGGACTAAAATAATTTTCAGTGAATAACCTCACTGAATGCCAGAAATACTTTTCTTACATTTAGATGAAATGCATGGAAACTCTAGCCAAAAGTTTATTTTGTAATATTCTAAATTTAAAGAGTTATAATACATACTACAAAACTCAAATTTCCCCTGATTTTTTACACTGTAACTAAAGTGTATATAAATGCCAATAAATAATATATCACCATATTAGAAGATAAAAAGTTTAGAACAAAGTCTAGCATCCTGACCACCCAGTAATTAGTAGAATTTGTTATTAAAAGTACTTTGCACATGAAATCCTTTCTGTATAGACCCTTTTTTAGTACTTTTACAAAAATTTCATTGTCTGTTTCTGACATTCCAATAATTCTGTTTGAAACACAACTCATGATTTTCTCATACTTTAAAAATTATGGCACACTTTGAGGATGAAACTTTACTTTTTCCTGAATATGAACATTGGTTAAAACTGTTTTTTTGAAGGATATATACCTTTCAAAAAATTTCACTGTAGGAAAACCGAGAGTCATTTTGTTAACAAAATGTTAACTGGGAAGATTTCTGCGGTGCCTTTAGAGTGTGCTTGTCTTAAAACATTGAGAGTAGCTTTTTGCATGAAAGAGAATGACAAAGTAGAAAAAAGTTGCCTAAATAATTGGTCCTTTGAAGCTTGAAACAATGTTTAGTAAAAATAATAATAAAGTAAATATATTCAAATATTAAAGTTTCAAAGTAAATAAAAGTGAAGGATCGTTTCAAGTTTTTTAAAACTTTCTTCAACAATGGGTTCTATGTCACAAACAATACTTGCCTGAGACAGAATGTTAGAGTGAGCAATTTCAGTATTCAGGGGGAAAATCTTATGATGTTTAAAGATGCATCCTGTTATGGTAAAAGTTAGTAAGGAAGTGTTAGTAAAAACTTCTTGAAAAACTTTCTGATATTATGAGCAATTGCAGTTCTACAGTCTTTAAATGAGGAAAGGTGTGCATAGCCTAGCAACCTGTCAGGAGGTAGCTACGGAAATAAAGTGAAATGTGCGGATTAGATCTGGTAGCAGAATAAAGAAAGAAAAACAACACTTTAAACCACTTTTGACAATAAAATAAACAATTTTAATGATGTGGGTTTTTTTTGGTCTCAAGTGTCTGTCACCAAGAAAAGAACAAACACTCCAAAGGTTTAAACAGAAACATGAAGATTAGTTATTTTATTAGTATGCAGTGAGGAAAAATTGTGTTCTCTAAATTTCCAGAGATCCAAGGAAGACGTTTATATGGGGTTAATGATGGGATGGTCTAGGTGCTATGAGATGTGTTCTCTTCACTGCTAACATTAGTAATAAATCGAACAATATCTTGAATTTTGATTTAGATTAGGGCTGGAGAAACTATAACACTTTTATTTATTTCCATTACTTTTATCCTGCTTTGTTTACCTTAGAGTGAACTGGAGAACTGACTCCATATATGAGCCTACTGAGAAACTAAATTATAATCTATATCTATGTCTTAAAGATTCTATTCTTACCATTTCACATTGAAGGTGTTTGTTTTTTCTTTATCTATTGAAGATAGAGAAAGACAATCCATTCCTTTTTGTTTTTGTTCCAGTACCAGGAACTGAACTCACGACCTCGTGCTTGCCCGGCAGACGCTCTGCCGCTGAGCTAAACCCCAAGCCCCAATCCATTCCTTCTTGGAGATTTTGTTGAGAACCGAGTCTGTAGATACTATACTTGGATAAAGACAAATCTCCAAAGACATTTTTGCTTCTATTTTAAACAATCAAAAGTGACAATCAAATGCTGTATATGCTGTAAATACCTTCTCATTTTTTCTCAGTCAGAGAGATTTTACAAAATTGTTCTGGCATATTGCACTCTCTCTGCATTTACAGACGAATTGCTTTGGTGGACTCAATTCTTCATCCATAAACTTAGGACTACCTGGTAGTCTGTGGGTATTTCCGCATACCTCAGTCTTGGCTCTCGAAATGCTCATTTCCTAATTCTTTGAAGTCGTTTAGGGACCTTAATCAGTGAAACTCATAGGTTCTATGTACTTGTCGAATCTGCTGAAAATTCCTTTCTTTTTCTTTTTCTTTTTTTTTTTTTTGACATTTTTGAAATTCTGGAATTGTTTGTGATGCCTGTGGCTTCTCAAAATCTATCTCTTCTCTGTACACTCTACTTCTTTGCTGTTTGGTTCCCTTATTAATCTTCTGAACTACCACTGCTCTTAATGATATTGCTACATCCAAACCTCAATTTCAGAACCTGAGATCTGCAATTTGAATGTCTTAATTGTCCACTAGTGACCATAACATACACAACAAAGGAAACAATAAATAGTACAGAAAAACTGATAATGAATAGTCTTCTGGAAGGTGATTCCTGTAGCAACCTGTCAAGAGTGGAGATTTTAGACCAAGAAAGATAATTTTAGGCCAGTAGACCATAGATTGTCTGCCATTGCCTTCTTCTGTGATTTAATCCCACAGATTTCTTCAAATCAATTTATATAAATTGTGTAAAAATTTCTGAAGAAGCAGGTGAAATCAGTAAGCAGTAACACTAAATTTCTAGTAAATAGAAAGTCAGAGAGAGAAAGGGCAGAAATACAAGAGAGATTTAACAGCTTTCTTTATACTAAGAAATGTTTTTTTTTTGGTAGAGGCATAACACATAGTGATACAAAAAATGTATGAGAAAGGAATGTAGTCTCTATAAAATAAATACAAAATCACTTCTCAAATATTTTGGGTAATATTTTTACTTGTGCACCTCAGATAAAATAGCACTGGAGTTACAGATGTATTTCATTTGAAGAAAACGAACAGGTTCTGTATTTAGAAGTTTTTTCAGTAATCCATAATGAAAGTATTCAATTTCCTAAGGTGGTTTCTATTCCTTCATCTCACCAAAAGACAAAATTCCTATTTAGGCTTTTCAGATTTCCTGGTAGGAGATTTAAGTCTTTATCTGAGCAAGTCAATACTTTCTTTTGAACATCTTGCTGATAAGTCTTCTTTATGAGACACATGATTAGGCCTGAATTTGAACAAAAAGATTCATCCAGCCCTTCTGAGAGCTTCTTTCATTTGAAACTGTGAAATTTTATGTGAGGTAAGCCTTTTTGTCTTCTTCCTAAAGGTTATTTGGCTTTATGTAACTTTTATAATTTCTTTTCTGTTACAACCAAAGCCTAAGTTTTATTCTTTTGATTTAACTTGTATCCACTCCCTTATGGAACTTTTATAAACATTTTAATTAAAACTAATTGTTGATCCTTTAATATAAAAATTCTAAGATGCTTTTTGATAAGATAGATGAAATTTGAAACAATTAGATAAACAGTGCAATACACAAAAATAAAATCTGTTATCTTAGTTAAATAGTTTTAATTAAATTTAGCTTTTAATTGTAGTACTAAGGTATAATAGTTAGGGTTTGCAAAGGCAATAATTTAATTCAACACATAATTTATGGGATTATTTTATAATAGTCATCCAAAGGGTCAAGTACAAAAGAGTGTAAGAAATCTGTCCACATACTAAAGACCCAAAGACTCCAGCTGAGAGCCTGGATCCCACAACAATGTCCTGCATGAGTCCAGCTGAAGACATAGAGCCCATAACAATGCCCCCCACGAGGTCAAGAGCCTACAATAATGTCTCATGCAGGCCTGTTTCAAGGGTCTGTGCTGGAAAGGGCCAAAGGTCAGTGGTGGAATTTAGAAAGTCTGTGCCAAAGGGATTAAGGATGTGTGCTAGCAGGCTGAAGGATCTCCACTGGAGCCAGGAGGCAGCACTCAAAGTAAGGACCAGAACTCCCCAAAAGGTACCATAGACATCCTTAGTGACAATGAGGTCCCATTCTCTTCCAGCAATGAGAATGACCAAGTTCATATCAGGAAAGCTCGGTGACAACCTCCTCCGGGAGAGTCAACAGTCCCAGGTGAACCAACAGGCTCCAAAACTTCTACCTCTCTAGTTCTCCATGTTATGCTGCTAGCAATGAACCTCAACAGGCCTCTGCACCCAGCACCAGGCTGATTCAGCTCAGCTGGGTCTTACAAGTTGACCACCAGTTGTCAAACTAGCACATAAGGTATGAATAATTTTACTTCGACACCATGTGATAAGATTCATCTAAAATATTTCTCTTTAGGGTATGACATTAACTTATTTTTTCACAAGCAAAATATTAGATATGATGTAAATGATATACATATAGCATAAAACTGCATCCATTTTTCGAAAAGAACTGATATTTCTTCTAGTTTTATTCACATCACTTTTTTTGAATTTTGACTTCCACAAATTTTAGCAATCTATGGGGGCCGATATATTTGGTCACATTTTTCTGCACAGGAGGACCATGGTGCTTTTCAAACTCAGGTCTCACTAAACTTTCTTGGATTTTATGTTTATCTGTAAGTTTGGGCAATTTAAATGGATATTGTGGCAGTATTTTCCCTAACCTTTCTTTTTTGAATACATTATAAATAAACCTGAGCCAAACTATGCCTAGAAAGTCTGACACAAATCTTTTTGACTACTGTCTAAAGTTCATGAAAACAACTCATTAAGATATTCCCTAGTGTTAAAAGACACTTCATGAGTATAATCTAGTGGTGCTGAACCCATAGCATGTATGCGGCTGTGGTGTCCGGTGTCACTGAAAGCTCTCAAAGTTTTGCCATCACTGAATCATGCATCATAAAACAGGACAGAAGATATTAATCCTTAATATAAAGAAGGTTAAAAGTCAAAGATCAAGTGTGATTGATTTCTGTTTAATGTGTAAACAAAAGGACTTGCAGAAAACAGTTTTAATTTTTGTATCTGTTATTAAAGTTTGTTTTGCTGTCAAGAAGTCTTCAATCTAGCCACCATGAGAGAATTTTCTCTTCCATGACTGATGCATAAAAGAAAAGGAAGATGTTAAATTATCATTATTTGCAGATGACATGGTACTCTACATAGAGGACCCCAAAAACTCCACCAAAGAACTTGTAGATTTAACATCCAAATTCAGTAGTGTAGCGGGATGCAAAGCCAACAGTCAGAAGTCAATGGCATTGCTGTATGTGAACAACAAACTCAGAGAGAGAAATTAGAGAAAGCACATCCATCATGATAACATTCCAAAAAAAAAAAAGAAATACTTAGGAATCAATCTAACAAACATACCTCACAGATGTAGAGAAAACATTCCTAAAATTCATTTGGATCTAGAGAAAACATTCCTAAAATTCATTCCTAAAATTCATTTAGCTAAAGTTAAAATGGATCAAAGATCTAAGTATGAAAATAGGAACACTAAATTTACTGGGAGGAGAAATAGGCAAAAATCATGAAGACACAGGTGTAGGTAAAGAGTTCATGAACAAAACCCAGACTGCATGGAAAATACTTCAAAGAATCCACAAATGGGTTCTCACCTTATTAAAAAGCTTTTGCACAACAAAAGAAATCACCAACAGATTGAAAAGACAACTCACAAAGTGGGAAAATTTATAGCCAATTGTCCCACAGACAAAGAATTTGTATCTAGAAGATATAAAGAAGTAAAAAAAATCAGACCTCCCCCAACTGAGAGTCCCAATCCAAAAATGGGCATGTGTCGGGCTGGGGTTTAGCTCAGCTGCACAGCACCTGCCTGGCAAGCACAAGGTTGTAAGTTCAATTCCTGGTACCAGAAAAAAAAAAAAAAAAAAAAAAAAAAAACAAGAGAAAAAAAACAAAACAAAACCAAAAATGGGCATCTGAGAAGAATATACACTTCTGAGATGATGAAATAAAGTGGCAAATAAATACTTGAAAAAAAAATTCGACATCACTGGTCATTCAAGGATTCAAATTAAAACAACACTGAGATTCCATCTCAACCCAGCAAGAATTGCTTTCATAAGAAAATCAACTGATAACAAATTCTGGAGGTGCTGTGGGGAAAAAGAGACCCTTCTCCACTCCTGGTGGGAGTGTAAACTGATGTAACCGCCATGGAAATCAGTGTGGAGATTCCTTAAAAAACTGACGTTAGAGGTCCCGTTCAACCCAGCTATTCCTCTTTTGGGTATTTTTTCAGAAGAATTAAAAATATCATTCCATAGAGATGTATGTTCATCCATGTTTATAGCAGCACAATTTACAATAGTTAAATCTTGGAAACAACCTAGATGCCCATCAACAGAGGAAAGGGTAAAAAAGATGTGGTTTTATTTGTATAATGGAGCTGTAAGGAAGGATAAACTGGAGACTTCTACAGGGGCAACTCAAGACTATACTCATTAAGTGAAACAAATCAGATCCATATGTATAAGTATCATATTGTTTTACTAGTGTGAGAAATTGAACAAGAAAAATAGGATCCCAAACATATAATGGATATTGTGAACTGGGAAAAAACTGTGCAAAAGATAAGACAAACTGTGAAGGAGGAAGGGGAAAGGAAGAAAGGGAAAAAGAAAAAAATATATATATGTATACACAAGATAGTTAAGCTTGTTTTGTAGCTGGCTTCCTTAGGCTCTTGAAAAAAATGTTTTGTGCTAATATTGTATAGCTAAGATATCATGCCCATATCTTGTATTCTGATTAACTACCATGAAGACAACAATATATAATGTATCAACTATAACTATCCTACTAACCTGTTTCAAAACTCAGTTTCATTATTTATCCTTTTTCTCTTTAAAATAAAAAACAAAGCACATTAAGT
>NW_004955405.1:25257228-25283248 GCF_000276665.1 Chinchilla lanigera | reverse complement strand
CTAAAGATCTATAAAATTAAAAAGAAAGTTACTGACAATTTTCTTTTATATTGTTTAAAAGCTACCTTCTAATGGAAGTAAACTAGCCTATTGGTTCTTCTGTTTTGTTTTGTTTTGTTTTTTTTCTGGTACCAGGAATTGAACTCACGACCTTGTGCTTGCCAGGCAGGTGCTGTGCCACTGAGCTAAATCCCCAGCCCCTCCTATTGGTTATTTTGAAATTGTATTTCTTAATGATTTTCATGGTTTAGAAAATATTTATAATACCAGAAACATTACAGAGAATTTGATGATTCTACTTGCCCAATTCTCCCTGTTATCAAAATCTTACATTCGTATGGCACATAGGTTATGGTTAATTGATATTAATACATAATGGAATTATTAACTTTGTAAGATTCTACTTTATTCATATTTCCTTACTTTCTTACCTAATATTTACTTGTTTCAGTGTACTCTCCAAGATATCATGATGCATCAGCTGTCGTATCTCCTTACCCTGTTGACTGCCTCAGTTTTTCAAACTTTCCATAGATTTTTATTTACTGTGGAAGGTTATACTCATAGTGCTTGAGTATTCTGTAGAATGTTCTACATTTTTTTCAATTTTCTTTATGTTTTTTTCCACGACTATATTAGTTTTATGTGTTCTTGGGAAGAAGACGATAGAGCTACCTTACCATTATAATCTCATTATATCCAGGAAGTACATTATCCTCTGTTGATGTTAACGTTAGCTTGGCACTGACCTCACTGTGAGCGCCCTTTCTCTTCCCTTTGGCATACTCTACACCCTTTGGAAAGAAGTCACTTACCTCACACTTCAGAGGAGAGGAGGCATGCCCTCCCTCCATCTGGGTGGACTCTATGTGCAAATTATTTGGAATTCTGGACCACAGGTTTGTTTCTTCTCTAATTATGTACTGATCTAATCAAGTATTTATATCACTTGAATTCTTCCACACTACTTTTTACTTATGATGTACTATTCCTTTATTTAGTTTGCTTGCCCAACTCTTTCAGCTTTGCCTATTGTAGCTCTTTCATTTGACTTCTGTGTCTTTTTCACATCATCCCATCTGTTTAAAAAAATTCTCTTTCAGGCAATATTCCTCTTCACATCATTTTATTTTTTTCTTGCTCTTTTCCTGGGTTATCTGATCCTCCAAGGAGCTGTGGTTCCTTGTATTGAAGAATGTTATTGGACACCAATTCTAAGTGGCAGGTGTGCTTGTTGTCTTTAGATATGTGTATATTAATGCATTATCTATACATATCTATGAATATTTCTGTATGGAACCATTTGTATTTATGTCAAACTAAACATTAGCTCATGTCAGTGTCTCCAACACCAATCCATTACCACATAAGTCTCTGGAACTTCTTTCAGTGGTTTATCTATAAACACTTTGTCCAAAGGTGAGAAAATCAACTCTTATGATTTGCCATCTATTTTCTCAATTACTCAGTTTCCACTTACACATATATAGCAGTAGGAGAACGATTACCTTATTTCCATTGTAAAAAATCTTTACCAAGAATAGCACAGTGCTGATATATAATCTCTTTAGTCTTTATGTTGAGACCACACTTTTTCTATTCTTTTCCCCACCTCTACATTAAATGTTTTAACACTTGATAATTCAGTTAGAGTGTTCTGTTATAGTATACTTTTCATCCTGAATTGTTCATATTCTTAAATTGCTTTTCGAAATTCCATGTATTTTCTGTCTTCAGTAGTGCAGATTGTTAAGTATCCCTAATTACAGTATCATATATGATACACTGTGCTAAACATTTCCTCATGCTGTGTTATTTCAGCTGTCTTCACTTTCCTGCAGACTCCTGGAAAATGCTAATTTTTTCTTTTTTCTATAGCTTTTTTTCAGAACATTACTTCATTGGAACCATAAAGTACACAGCCTTTCGGAATGGCTTGAGGAAGTTGTCACTACACACTCAGAACTCATCCAAGTTGTTGAGCATCTTGGCAGTTCATTTCTCTTTATTACTGATTAACACACCATTGTGTGGTTCTTATGAACCACAGCTCGTGTATCCACTCACTTACTGCAAAACACCTTCACTACTTCTAGTATCTGGAAATTACAAATAAAACTATTACAAGCATTTACATAAATATTTTTGTGTGAACATGAGTTTTCAAATTAGTCAAACCAGTGACCAGGAGTGTAGTGGCAATTACTGGATTTTTAAAAAATTTTTGTTTTCCTGATTTTTCTTTCATACAGTTGCCATCTCTGATAATATACTATTAGCAACCTTCTCACGGCATCTAATCTATCCTTCTGCTGCACGGCTTGGTTTCCCCCTCAAACCCAGGTCTATGTTTGGGTGATCATTAATGGGAAGTGGCATTAATTCTCTAAAAGTGGATTAACACACACATTCAAATCACTTAACTTTTCAACCGAGAGTTCATAGAAAGTCTATTTCCTTCCTGCAGTAGCCGTCACTCCAGGTTTTGGTTTTGACTCCAATAAGTGGGAAGAACAGTTTTTGTTATTGATGCTTCTTCCTCTTTTCTTCTACCATCTTTTCTCCCTCCCCTCCTTCATTTTCTTTCTTCCATTCATTTCTTTTCCTCTTTTTCATTCTTTTTTAATAAGAGGTTAAAAGAAATTGATTATTAAAGAAACCAAAGCCTAGTAAACATCAAAAATGGAGAGCTCACAAACTCTTCTGTATGATGTCGTTAAATTACTGACAAACAAAAAATCTTCAACAGACACATGCCAGTGGTGCTGCTTTATTTAAGCAAGTGACTCTCCCTGATGCTTTTGAGGCACTTCTTCTGGGGTTGTACAAAGTCATCATCTGAATCATCACTAAATTTATTATCTTCTGATTCTTTCCTGAATTCTACTTTAGGAAACCTTTTTTTCTGGGTAAAGGTTCTTTAGAAGTTCTTCAAAATAGCTTTCAAGTTTTATACCAGCATTGCCTACTTCTGAATCAGGCTCACTGAATTCAGCACAGTTTTGAAAGATCAAACTGAAATCAGCTACAAAATCTTGAGGCTTTGTGTACAAGGAGTAATCTTCTTGCAGTCTTTTCTTGATGTTTGACAAGTCCATTAGATTTTGAATTATTTTATAATAATCAGGCACAGTTAGAGGAGCAGGGTCTTGAAAAGCCAGGCTCATTTCATGGCAGCAAAGAAACTGAAGCAGGCATTCATACTTCCTTTTATCTATTGGTGCTAATTTAACAAGAACTTCAGTTTTCTCTTTTCCCAAATTGTGACTTGGAGCATCACAATTGTACTCAACTTCTGGTTTAGACAGATCTTGGTAGAAAGTACAAATCTACTCTCCATTTGGAAAATTTGTCACTGTG
Organism: Chinchilla lanigera; assembly: GCF_000276665.1. Lineage (NCBI taxonomy): Eukaryota > Metazoa > Chordata > Mammalia > Rodentia > Chinchillidae > Chinchilla > Chinchilla lanigera. Next base: position 25,279,888 of record NW_004955405.1, on the reverse strand, counting down.
GGCACATGACAAGAGAGATGGCAAACTTTTGGATGCTTCTCACAGCACAGCAGTTCCCCTCCATTTTGACAAACTGTAAACCAAAATCAAAAGCAAGTGGAACAGGATATTCCTGTTGCTATCTTTACAATGATGGTAGAAATAAATAAAAAAGGAAAAGCTCTGCTGCATCAGCTAGAGAGCCTTGCAAAGGATCATCCCATGAAACTTATGCAACAGCAGTAAGAAGTGGCTGGGTTTTCTAAACAGCTGGAGCTGTTGGCAACTTTCTAAATGGGCAGTTTCCAGTGGCAACAGTGCAACATTACTTTATAGCAAGTGATTGATTACATACTGGTTACCGCATCTCCTTCGTGCAAGGTGTGATGCTTCCCCAGTGACCAACACCACCATCCAACTTCACTGTGATCCTAGTTTCTGGGCCCCAAATATTATCAACTTAGGTTCTTTAGTAATTGAGGATAAAGAGAGCCAGCCACAGATGCCGAAGCAGAATCCTGCTGTGGAACAGGAGTCACAGCCGTCAGGTGGTTTATCTTCAAACCAGTTATCCAAGTTTCCGACCCAGATCAGCGCAGCTCAGTTATGACTCCAGCGTATGCAGCAACAGGTAATGGCTCAGAGGCAACAGGTGCAACGGAGGCCAGCACCTGTGGGTTTACCAAGCCCTAGAATGCAGGGGCCCATCCAGCAGCCTTCCATCTCTCATCGGCAATCCCCTCCACATTTGATAAACTTTCAAAATCACTGCCCTAAACTCAATGGACCAGGGCTTCCTCCTCATCCTCAACAGCTGAGGTACCCACCAAACCAGAATGTACCTCTGCAAGCAATAAAGCCCAACTCCCTGCAATGCCTTTCATGGCTCAGCAAACCACAAAACAGTGGCAAATCAGCAGTGGACAGGCTACCGCTCACGCTCTACTCCTTCCAGTCCCACCATCACAAGTGCTTCAGGGAAAGGGTTTTGGTTCACCTGTGATTGATCAGAGTGCATCAGTGGGAGGTTCTTACAATCTTCATTCTCTTCCCGATATTGATTGTTCGAGTACCATTATGATGGACAATACTGGGAGAAAAGATCCTAGCACCGATCATGGCCAGCCCGGACCACCCTCCAATAGAACAGTGTGGTCACCAAACTCATCGTTGCCTTCTCCGGGATTTGCGGGACCTGTTACTATGACTAGCGTTCATCCCCTAATATGTTCACCTAGTGCCTACAGCATTGGGAGCCGAAGAAGCTCTGGTTTTTCCAGAAAACCAACAGGAGATGATTCTGCACACAAAGTGCCAGTAGTCATGTAGGAACAAATCCAAATAAAACAAGAAAACAGTGGACTACCAGAAAAGTATGATTTTTCCATTGTTATAGTGAAACAAGAATCAGATGAAGAATCTAGACCTCAAAATACCAACTATCCAAGAAATGCATTCACTTCCCTGCTCTTAAGTAGCAGTCTGAACTCTGTTTTTGAGGAGACTGTTGCAAGATCTGATGCCCCCAATAGCGCAGCGGGTCAGCTTGCACTGCACCAGGAGAGCCTATCTAGTGAGAAGTCTGAGTGACTCGAAGCATCCCAGAAGTCTCCCCTTCATGTAAGGGAGACAAGGAAGGAGAACGACCCCAGTGAGGACTGGTGTGCAGTTTGTCAAAATGGATTTTTTTTTTTTTAAGACAAGATCTTGCTATATAGTTCAGGCTGGCCTTGAACTCATCATGTAACTCATGCTGGCTTCAAAAGCTTGGCAATCCTCCTGACTCAGCATCCCCAGTGCTGAGATTATAGGCATGCACTACCATGTCCAGAATGGAATTACTGGATTATATGATATGAGTATATTTAATTTGTAAGAAACTACAAACTCTTGTTCAAAGCAGGTATATAATTTTTCATTAAAGTCAGGGTTTCTGTTCTTCCCTATTCTAGTCAGAATTTGATATTGTCATTTTACTTTTAGATTTTTACCATTATAAGAGGCATGGAGTGGTATCTCATTGTGATTTTAATATTTCCAATTCCCTAGTGACAAATGATGTTAAGAATCCTTTCATATGCTTACTTACATCTACTTTGTGAATAGTCTTGTCATGCATTGATAATTCACTTAGAATGGACTATCAAATATTGCACCCATGTTTAAGTTGGATTGTTTTATTATTGTTAAATTTTAAATTCTTGTATATTTTGGATACAGATTCTTTATCAGATAAGTGTCTTACAAATACTTTCTCTAAATATCTAGCTTGTCATTTCATTCTTTTTATGTCTTCACAGAACAAAAGTTATTTTAATAAAATCCAATTTGTTGAACTTTCATAGGAGCACATTTATATAATATCTAAACATTCATTTGAACAGTCAGGTTAATTTTCTCATATTTTCTCCTAGAAGTTTTGTAGTTTTATATTAAAATTTTCATATATTTGGAGAAATTTTTGTGTAAGATATAAAGCTTATGTTTAGTTTACTATTTAAAATAAATAAGATATATAATAACTCTAATACCATTTATTGAAAAGATCATTTTTTTCCTCCTTTCAGTTGCCTTTGCTCTTTTTCCAAATATGAGTTGGCTGTATTTGGATTTGTTGTGGATGTATTTCTGGGCTTTAATTTTGTTCTATCGAACTATGTCATTTCTCTGCAAATAGCATATTCTTCTGCTTATTAGAGTTTTATTATAATGTATGAGTTTCCAGCTTTGTTCCCCTTCCTCAGGACTTTGTTTACTATTGTAGGTTTTTAGACTTCCATATACACTTTGTCATCAATTTTCCATCTTCAGAAAATATCTTGTTAGGATTTTAATTGGGATTGTAGTCAGTCTGTAGATCATTTTGAGAAGAACCCAAATCTTAATCTAGGATACAGAACATCTCTACTTTTACGTAAATCTGGCTTCAGAAGTTTCAGTCCAGGATTGATGGGCTGGCTCCAAGGCAGAAACATCAGGCAGAAGGGTGTGGCAGAACAAAGCTGTTTGGTTCATGGCAGCTGGTAAACAAACAGAGAAACAGTGCCTGAGAAGCAGGCTGTGAGGGACCAGACGTAGGACCAAAGTCATGCCCCGTGACCCACCCAGACACTTAGATGCTTTATTAATCCCCTAAGTGACTCCCAGACCAATTAAGTTGACACTTATTTTAACCCTCACAGCTTCAATTCACAGGCAATTTTTAACTCACAACCTATGCAGAATATTTCTCCTTATGTGAGCTTTGGTTGGTTATTTATATCATTCCAAGAATTGTTCTACTCAGTCTAAATTAGCAAACCTAAACATTGAATCTATGCAGCACTCCTTTTGTGTTCTTTCCACGGGATCCGTAAGGATTGCCTGTCCTTTATATTTGATATTGGCAATTTGTGACTTTTCCTTCTTTGTGGTTAGTTTTGCTGGCATTTATAAAGTTTGCTGATTTTTTAAAACATCAACATTTGACATTATCAGCTTTATTATTGAATTGTTTATTTCATTGCTTTGTGTTTTCTTTTGCTCGTTTTTCTTCTGGCATTTCATAACTGAAATTACTATTCCTTCTCTATTGTCCTAAAGTGAAAATCTAGAATATTTGGAATATTTAGAATACATAATACATATAGTAACCTTCAAAACACTGTTTTAATTGCATCTACATATTGTGGTAGGTTTTATTTTCACTTTAAGCATTCTTAAAAAGTCTTGAACTTTCTCTTTGTATTATTTTTAATACTTTGTTTAATTTTCATGTATTTGTCCTATCTTCTTTCATTAGTAGTATAATTCCATTGTGGTCTGACAACCTACTTTGTATTTTTCTTTCTTTTAAAATGATACAATTTTTTTATGGCTCATACTTTTCCTTTCATGACTGTGCCATATGAGCTTGAAAAAATTTATATATTGTTGTTGGATGAGTAATCTATAAAGGTCACCTTGGATTTGTATCCTTAGAGTAATCCATTGTTATAGCCCCAACTCTGTCACTCTGCTGTGTAGTTGAAATAGAATTGAATTGTTATGTATTATTGAACACAATACCTTCATTTCTAAAGCCTTTAATGCTATCTCTAACCTCTTCTATCACAGAATGTGGCATTATTCTTCATTTGAAAGGAAGAAATCCTGATGGAGCAAAGTGAACTTTAGTCCTCAGATATTAAATAATTTAAAGCAGTATCAGTAATAGTATATATTCGTTCTTCCAATATATAACCTTTTATTGTAAGTGTCTGCAGGTCCTTCTGGAGAAAACTAATATATATTTTTCTCAAGGAGATTTCTAACTCTTATTCAAAAGCCTTGAACTCTAACCTGGATCAAATTTTGAAATTGGTAATACTCTGTTGTAGTGTCATATCAAGTCACTTTTTTAATGTAATAAATCTAGGATTTAGAAAAGTCAAAAGATATAGACTGTAATTTGTAATATTCTTTAAACCCTTAGGCTGCAAGCTAACCTTACTTTTTTTTTGCTATATGAGGCAGTAAATTACCTTTTATTTTGTAAATCATTTAATTTAGGTTGCTATCTCTTGCATGGGGAAGAATTATATTTACATCAAATTGAAATTCACCAATGCAGATGTTCCAGTCCTGTGTGTTGATTTGCCCTCGGGCTGTTTCTCAGGTAGATAGCTATGTAGCTTCATTTAGGGTCCACAGCAATTGCAATTTATATACAGCATTCTGTGATAATTATTTTTTCAAACAACATGAGCAGATAATTTATGTACAAGGAGATGATACTAGAAGGTGTTTGGCTGTAATTGAAGGGATTTTTTTTCCATTTCAAATTCACATGGTTGCTATCCTAACTCCTGAAGTGATGGTAATAAAAAGTGTAGCCTTGTGAAATGTCTCAAGTTGCTCTGATTGGTATCAATGTCCTTATAAAGGGACCCTCGGAGATCTCTACTTCTTTGTACCATGAGAAGATATAAGATGTCATTAGCATGTAACTCTGAAAGCTTTCACCAGAACCTGCTCATGTTGGCATCATGATCTCACATTTTTTGGCTCCACAAATGTGAGAAATAATTTTTGTTGTTTATTAATCACCATATTATTGTACTCTTTTGTACCAACTTAAACTGACAATGAATGACTGACTCATTTCTGTCTCAAATTTTTCCTCTCTTCATAATAAAGCTTAGTGTATGATACTTTCAGAATCTTTACTGGCTATTCATGGAAAATTTCCTGAAGTAGAAATTTTTAGTGTAGGAGAGAGGTTAGAACAATCTGAATGGCAGTGTTTCATCAGCTTGGTTCTCAGCAGTGTGGAAATCACAGGGTTCCTAGCAATCTGCTCTATCTATCTGCAGATTGAGTAACCTTACAAAGAAGCATCTATAAAGACAATGAATTTAAATTTACTTTCAACTACCTTCTTGCTACCTAGGAAATGTTTAAAAAGTGGTTCTACAGAAAATCCTTTCTTATGCAAGCCTGAAAGAGAAAGAACTGAGAGGATATGATTATTTCCAATGTCTTTGCTCACCCATGCCATCTACAAAGGAGTAAACATCTTGAAATAACAAGTTTGGGCATGAAATTTTATTTGAGAAATGTTTCCTATGGAATTGAAAGAGTAATTTCACCAAATCTTTCTTATGGTCAAATTCTTCGATGTCAGTTCTGCTCAAACATTTTATGAAGAAAATGTGTCAGTGAAGTTCACACCACTTCATTCTGAATGTGTAGGGAAAACTCTTAACATCTATTATACTTACAACAGTTTGAAAATGATATTTAGCAATTTTCCTAATGATATAGAATGCAAACATTACTTTAATCTATTCTTTGTAGTGTAAAATGAAATCGCTATACCATTCCTTTTTTAAAGACATGGCTTTATATTTGTTTCTAGGATAACCTCTAAGAAAACTCTATTACACTTCTCTGTCATTTACTTTTTAAAAACAATTTAGGATTCATTTTTCAACTTTTTCATCTTAAAACAGAAGCTTTATTCTGTGTTGAAGTTTCTTCCTCCTTGATAGAAATGTAATTTTAGTTTATATACGTTGACATTTGAATTTGTATACATTCATTAAACATTCAGATTGTATAAATAATGCTATCTGTATTTTAACAAAAGAAGCTTTTGTGGATGAATAACATCTTCAACTGGCATTATAACAGCTATTGAGAATTGGAAATTTCTGCATTAAAAACACAGTCTGAAAGTAACCTGGCTGATGGGAGGAACAAAATGGAATAATGTTTTAAACAGCAGTTCCTTAAATGTGTTTGATGAGTCAACAGTTCCAATTACATAGAATATATGTCATATTTTATACCTTTCCTGGGAGAGTAGATTCATTAAGAAGATATGTATCCTGGGCTAACATATTTATGTTCTACAAATTTACTGTGTTTGCACTCTCCTTGGCTCCTAGAGCAGCTTCTTTTATGCTCTGAAAAGACCCCTGTCCTTTTATCTTAGTGGCAGAGCCTTGAACTCTAGTTTGTACAATAATTCATTGTACAGTTCTGTTCACTTCTCATTTTGCAACTCATTGCTCTGCATGCTTAATCCACTTGCTTTCTTGACCAGTTACCATCACACACATTCACCTTGGACCTGGGACATATCTCACCAATTTCTTTATTAATTTGTCATAAGAGCATAAATGCATCATTTTAACCACATTTATTTCAACCATATGTGAGAGAAAGCAGAATGGAATACCTATTAAGTTAGATTGTAATATTTTTCTATGAAAATCTAACACCTAGTGTATTACCTCATAGTAGGAACACAATGGAATTTTGCTAAGTGAATAAGAAAGGGAATGTACCTGCAAAGAGAAAAATCAGGAGAGGTAACCATAGGAAGTATAGCAACACTATATATACAGAAAGGACACAGAGGGAAGAGAAATTGCAGAGAGAAAAAAGAACAGGCTTATAGAAAAGAGCTGGACGTATTATAATATATACCTGTGGCAAATGGAAGGCAAGGAAAAGCAAGAAGTTTCATAGGAATTAAGAGAAGATTTGCTGAACAGTTGGGGTGTGTGAAAGAATTTGATTATATTCATGCACTCATGATTAATTCAATTCATAGCTATTAAGCACCTTCCGTGTGTCAGGCATTGCACTGAGATAGATGCTTGTGCTCATGTAACTTCTCTCTACCTTTAGATGGGTATAGTAATAATAGATAATGAGATTATGCATTATGAAAAAGTGCTCCAGCAAAAATAAAATTATAAAATAAGCTAATTTCAATATACTAAGTATATTGACAGGGAAGTCAAGAAAGGTATCATGGAAACAGTGAAGTCTGAGTAGAAAGGGATGGTTGGGGTCAGCTGAGTGTATGAGTAAAGGGGATATGTAGAGGGAACAGTTAAAGCAAAAGTCTTTAGGTAGATCCTTTCCTGGGATCTGGGAGCAGTATCAGAAAGCCAGAAGTGCTAGAGCAGAAGGACCAAGGAGAGAAGAAGCAAGGTTATGTCAGGTTTATTGGAGAGATTGGAGAGAATCATAAGTATTAGTGGGTTTAACTTTGAGTGATATTGGAAGTCCTGAGATTGCTTAAAGTAGGAGACTAATTTGTCTTTCTTTTGTTGGAAAAGAGTTATCTTTCTTCTGGGAGAATACAGAGAAGGGAATAGCTGGGTCAAATGGGACCTCTAATCCTAGTTTTTTGAGAAATTTCCACACTGATTTTCACAGTGGTTGCACCAGTCTACACTCCCACCAACAATGGAGAAGGGTTGCATTTCCCCCCACAATCTCACCAACATTTGTTATTGGTTGATTTTTTTTTTGTCTCTTTAAAATAAAAAGTAAATCCAAGAAAAGAGTTATGTTATTCAGCTGTTATTAAAAACCCAATGGAAGTTTTCAGTCAGACTGCTTTTAGGAGTAAGTAATATAATAAAATTTTATGTATCATTAAAGGATGTATTTTTTGTCATGGGAAAGATGGTCTGGCGGTATAGGTTCTGAAGATGGCTTAATGAATCTACAATTCTGGCACCATAGGCCTATCATTTTTTGGTCTTCCCGTCCTGCCTGGTTGGTAATGTGGTGCTATAACTCAAAGCATGGCGTTTTCACAGGTCTGTCCTCAGAGGCGGGAATAAAGAAAGCATCTCACTTTTGACTTTGTGTTCACTTTTACTCTCTGGCTGCAATCTGATTGATTGGTCTCACCCATATGTGTGATGGGGTCCCTTTAATTCCAGCATCATATCCTTAATCCTAGTATCTCCCACTCTAAATCCAGCCACCTCTTAAAAGCCAGCTACGACCACACGAGGCCTTGGAGGAACATTAGATACAAGCCATGACAGTGTACTATTTGTGTTTTTCACTTCTTATATGCTTAAATTGTTCCATTACTGCTTTTATAGCATCTCACAAATTTTGATAAGTTGTATATCTATTTTCATCTACTTAAAAATATTTTTAAAGTTCCCCTTGAGGCTTCCTTTTTGACCCGGAATAATTAAACTGAATTTCCAAATACTCTAATCGGGGATTTCTATTTTCAACTACAAATCGCTGGTTGAATTCCACTGTGATCTGAAAGCACATTTTGTACAGTTTTATGTTTTAAATACAATTGAAGAATGTTTTATCTTCCAAGGTATGGTACATTTTGGTGAATTTCTCGTGTTATCTTGGGAAGGGTGCATATATTTTTACTTTTGGATGTAATTGTGTATAAATGTCAGGTAAATCTGGTACGCTGGTTAGATCAGATATATCTCTAGTGAATTTTACAGACTCATATATCAATTGCTGAAAGAATAGATCTGATTTTTGCAACTTTAGAAGTATGTGTCTTTCAATTTTATCATGTTTAGCTCATATTTTGAAATTGTTAGTTGTAAACAAATTAATAATTCCATAAGGTTGTCCCTCTTCATCCTTAATACATTCCTTTTTCTGAAATGTACTTTCCTGAATTTAGCACAGCTACTCAAAATTTCTTTTGTCATTATTAATATCACATAACTTTCTATTTTTAATTGAATGTATTCAAACATTCACAGCTGAAGTTCTTATTCATATAGCTGGGTTAATATCTTTCATATATATAATTTTTGTATACATCATAATTGTTTATTTTTCTCCTCTTCTTTAGCTTTTCTGTTTTAAATTATTTTTGTGTTTTCATTGCCTTTCTTTAGTATACCAATTATAGTTATTTTAAAACGCTAAAATATTTGCTGTAATCACTGTATTCATTTTATCCATGTTATACTCATTTATTTATCCATGTTATACTTATTTACTACTTTGGCAATTATCTTTTAGATCAATTAAAGTTAAGAATATGGAAAGATATGATTATCCACCTGTATTCCTTTTTTCATTGTCTTCTTTATGCAGATCTTAGTGTCTGACTGATATGCTTCCTTCTCTCTGAAGAACATCTCTAACATTTCTTGCAGAATAAGTTAGATGGAGGTGAATTCATTTAGTTTATAATAGTCTGAAGAAGTTATTAAATATCTTTTAGTTTAAAGGATATTTTCACTGGATACAAAATTCTAGGTTGTTATTATTCTTCTTCCATCAATTTAAGTATCTAACTTTGCTTTCTTTTCTGAGTATCTAAGTCCGCTTTCTTCCTTTGTGTTTGTGTGATTAATAACAAGGAGTCCACTATGGTATGAACTTTGTTTCTGTACAGGAAAGTAGTGTTTGTTTTTCCTGATGCTGTGTCTTGGTTTTGAGGGACTTTTAAAAAATATTTGACGTTCGTATAACATTCTGGACTTGTGATTTCATGTCTGTCACTAAATTCCCACAGCTATTGGCCTTTTAACTTTATCTTATACTTGGTCCTTCTTTCTTTTTTTCCTTCTTTTTATATATTTTGTATAAAGTACAGTTGAAAATGTCTTAGATATTCTTATATGTTCTGTTTAATTCTGTCATTTTGAATATTTTCCTTTCTTAAATCTTTGAATTTTAGTTTGAGAGATACTTATTGACTTATTTTGAAGATAAATTTTTCTTTTCTTTTTTGAATCACTTTAACTATTTATTCTATGGAAGTCATTCTTAGTTTTCTTTGCCATATTTTTGATTTATGTCATTTCATTTTGATTCTTTTATGTAGTTTCTATCTCTCTGATAATATTGTCCTTTTGTTGGCAACTTGCATGTTGCCTACTTTTTTGACTAGCAAACTAAACCATGGTTAAATTCCTTGTCTTGTGATTTCAGCATACAAGGGGTGATCCAAAGCAATAGTGAATGTTTAAATTTAGAAAACCTTAGTTCAGTAAAGCCATTGTTAATAACAAGTGTGTTTTAAAGTGAGAGGAAGTATTTGAGGGGGATCAATGGCAATGTGTCTCTTACTATAATGATTTTTTAAATTAAATATATACTATATTTTATGATCATCTCACACTGATCAAATGTTTATCATAATTTCTGTCAAATGAAAACATTACAGCTTGTCTTCATCCACCTTCTTCATTAGATCTGGCATTGTGAGACTTCTGGCTCTTCTGCAAAATCAAAACAACCTTGAAAAGTAAATGTTTTGAATAGATTGAGGCATGGAGACAAGTAAACAGCACAACTAAATACACGCTTGAAAGAGAGCTTCCAGAAATTATTCAGAAAGTGATAAGAAAATTGTGATAAGTGTATTCAAAATTAGAGAGAGTATTTTGAGAGGGATTAATGGAAATGTGTCTCATCGCAATGAAATTTCAAAATTAAAATGTTTATTCTATAGGTAATAGAAATTAGGTAGTTGTTTAGTATGAGTTTGTATTTTAATCACTGAACAGTTAGGCATACATTTAATAATTTCTGTAGTTTTAGGTGCCTGAATCTTCAAATTTCTTTAATGTTCTTTTGTTTGTTATTGTTACCTTCCTTGTTCACTTTGAGTTTCTTCCCTAAGAATTCCCTCTCCAAAGAGTTCATAACTTGTAGCTCTTTTGTCTATAGTCCACTAGTGCTCTCTTTGTGTGGTGGTAAAATATGAAGGAGTGGAAGAGTCTCAGAATTTATGATATAATCTCAGTCTTTTAATTGTCTTGTGTCCCTATACCTTTTTCTCCACCAGAAGACGAAAAGTAGCTGGTACTGGGCCAGGCTATAGCTCAGTGGCACAGTACCTGCCTGGCAAGTGTGAGATCTTGAGTTTGATTCGTGGTACCTCCCCCAAAATGAATCTGTTACTTTAATATCTTTTCTGTGGTTACTAGGCCTTTGTGATAGAGAAAACCCTTGTTATATTTCACAATGACCTATCTAGAATAGGAATTTTCTAGGATCTTCCAATTAAGAAGTAAGCTTCTTAGAAGTAAATCCCATGTATATTGAGCCTCAAAGAATACAGACCTTGAGAGATTCTCACTTTTTTTAACGTTTATATTCAGTCTCCAGAAATTCACCAAAATTACCATTTAGTTTAGTTAGGAATGTAGAGGCACAGGGACTTCTGCTTCTGATTAAACATTATTGATTATATTTCTATGACTTTGCCTATATCTACAGATTTTTGAGATGTTTTCCTTTACAACTTTCTTTCTTCTTTAGTTCTTTCTTTCTTCCTTTGTTTCTTTCTCTCTTTCTCTTTGCATGTGTTTGCAGTGCATATTGTTTATAGTCCTTTTGTGGAGTTGGTACATGTACACATCACATTTTAATTCCTTTTTTGTCTCCTTTCCCTCATGTTTTCCACCCTTCCTCCATCTCTTGATCCCTTTTCCATTTGAGAAGGATCTTCCTCTCCACTCCTTACCTTTTATTCATGTTTTTGTTTATAATTTGGGTTTCTCAAAAGAGAAACCAGGCAACATTTAAGCTTCTGGGTCTAATGTATTTTACTCAGCATTATGATCTTATGTTCTTATTATGGTGTGCCCACTTTCCTACAAATGACTCAAGTTTATCTTTCTTTATGAAATATCACTTTTTCTTATAATTGATTTTCAATTTGTTCACCTTTTCTCTTATTGTAAGGAGTAAAGTGAAGTCTTCTAAGCTCTTTACAGATCAAAGCTAAAGCCAGAAGGCTAGGCCCCTGAATTTTACTGTATTGCAAATCCTAGTTACTTTTATCATTGCTGAAACAAAATACCATATATCCACAAGTTAAGGGAGGAAAGGTTTATTTAGCTCACAGTTTGTAGTGGTTTCAGTCCAAAATCAGGTGACTTCAAGGCAGGGTGGTGTGGCAGACAGGCCTCACAGGGGGAAAATATTCATTGCAGGCAGAAAGTAGCAAAGCAACAAGAGAGGGAGGAAAAATTCTTTCTGTCTCTTATAATGTATGCAGGTTACTCTCCCAAGGTTGGGTGTAGCACTCATACCCTTAATCCCAGCATCACACACTCTAGACTCAGCCACCACTGAAAAGGCCTTATGACCACATAAGATTTTTAGGAGACTCTGAACACAGGCCATAACATTCTACCACAACATCCAAAGACTCAGGCACATCCTTTTATGAAAAAGACATTTAGTCCATCTTCAACTGTTGCCAAGGTCCTCACAATCTCAGAAAAGTCTAAACTCCAAGTCTCTTCTGATATTAAAGGCAAGCTCTTAGCTGTGAATGACTGTACCAATGAGAACAAAGTTAAAGATTTCCATCATTGAATAACACAAGATATAAATTTCTATTCCAAAAGTTACAAACAAGGGCATATAAAGGAAAGGGATTGAAACAAGTCCAAAATTTAACAGGTAAAACATTAAATCTTATAGTTCCATGTGCCGTATCCAAGGCAATGTGTAGCATGAATGTGAACTCCAAAGGGCTTGTTGGCTCCACCTCTATGGTATTACCGATGGTTTTAGCTCCCAAAGCTTCTCTCTTGGCTGGTTCTGATTCCTTCTTGTAGCTTTCCTCAATGATCCATATTTCTGGCTTCTCCAAACTTTTTTTGGGGGGGTCTCCATTGAACCTTCAGCTGATACTCAGAGATTCACACACTGCCCTCTTAGGTTCACACTGCCTGGCCTCCCAGGCCTTATTCAGAAATCTGGGTGGAAGCCTTCCTCACCTAACAACTCTTGCATTCTTCATGCACCTAAAACCAGCACCAACTGGATGCCAAAGTCTGCCACCACCTGGAACAGTAGCCAGGCTTCTTTCTCTCTTGGCTACAGGGGTTCAGAGCCTATGAACAAAATCCTTGGCAACAACTTCCCTAGGCCACCATTATTCTGGAACATGGTGCTCTGAGGCTTTCTCTTAAAGGCAAAGTCTTTCACTTTTGCAATTGTGAGGCTGCAGAGCATGGAATCCTTCTGCTTTTTGTGATGAGGTCAGGTCATCTTTTCTATTCTCCTGTTGCTTCTCAACGGTAAAGATCTCCTTTGCTCTATCTTTGCAAGCCATAGCTTTACTGGAGCTTCCTTTCAGGACAAACTCAAAACATTTTAAATCATTCTGCTGGCCTCTTTGCTCTTGTTTCTCAACATAGATCTATCTAAAACACTTACCAGCTGCCACACCACAGCTTCAACATTAGACTTCCTTGAAATTTCCTCTGCTGGATTAGTCTACTTCCCTTAATCTCAGTCTCAGGAAAAGTCTCTAGACATGAGCAAAATAAAGACAAACTTTCTGCCAAGCCATAACACACCTTATTTGGAGTCTAGCAGCCAATGCAGTCCCTCCTTCCCAGCAGAAACTTCCTGAATCGGATCTTTACCAGGTTTCTGGTCATCTGAATTCTGACCAGAATCTTCCATACAGTACAGTTTTAGATGTCCCAGTTCTACTTTTTCAGCCAACATCTCCAAACCTTTCCAAACTCTTCCCACAAGCCATTCCCAAAGGCTTCTGAACTACATGGTCGGGAAGACAAGACTCTTTCTTCCATTTACATTGTATGCAGGTTACCTGCCCTAGGTTGGGTGTAGTGCTCACACCTTTAATCCTAGACAGAACTATGCCAGACCAATCAACGGACTGGTTTATTAATCACACCCCCTCAATCTCAGCATCATACACTGTCAATCACCTCTGAAAAGGCTCTACAACCTCATGAGGCTTTGGGGGAACGTCTAGACACAGCCATAACATAGAGTTATGACAATGCCTGTATTCCTCAAACACAGAATGAGTATTCAAAGCATGTAAAGATAGTGTATTTATGTAAAATGTTTACTAGACAACAAAAAAAGGAGCCAGATATGATGCAGGTAGTTCAATAAAATTGAGATTAGCTAATTCCACAGAAATATTAGATGGCTATTGACATCATAGTGTGTCATAGACATAAAAGAGTCCAGATTTTTTTTTTTGTACTTCTAATTCTGAGAAGATACCTACAGTTCTCTTCCTGTCATTGACATATTCTTTCATCAGTTAAGTTGAGAGCCTGGTGACAATTGCTGAGAGCTATTTCTATAGAAAAATCTTTGTTTCTGTCCTGGGTTATGTTTGAACAGTAACTGAATAATAGTATTCATTTATTTCCTATATATATGACATATATACCTATAAAACCTATATATTTGTGATGTTTTATTTTAATACTTATTTTAAGTACTGAAAGTAGGCTAATTTTCCACTTGATAATGTGTCATTTTTGCCCTGTGTACTCCACAGACACTTTTCATATTGGGCCAGCTATATTTAGAATCTTCTGGGAGAAATGGAAAACCTGAAATTGTTCATCCTATCCAGTATTTGATTTTGAAGCTCTTGATCTAATGAGAAGTGAAAGCTGTCTTTAATTCCCATTTATTCATGCTCTCTTTGCTGCCCCATTATATGGGTGGATATGACCCAAGGGTGGTCAGTAAGTACTTGTTGACTGACTGACTGATGCACAAATGTTCACTGCTACAAAATAAAGATGCCTAGTAGGAGGCAACAGGGTCAAAGCTTTTCACATTAAGTGAAATATTTTTGACAGCTTTGCTTATAAAGTAGTTAATAATTTTAAAAGGAGTTAGAGTAACATGGTTGGCTATTTCACAGTATGTAGAGAATTACTGAAATATGTAAATGGAAGGTGTCTGTTTTAATGGGCTCTTTTTAAAGGTATGAATGTGCCCTTTTTGATAGGAAGAATAAAAATAAAATATAATTAGGTTGACTGCTATGAAAGAACTCACATTTCCACCTTAGGCTACAGCAAAACCTTTTGCCTGAGTTACACAGCTTGATTTATTCAAGAAAATTGCATTTATAATACTCTTAGAGCAAGGAAGTATAGGAACTAATGTCATGACCTTAAATAAGAGTTCTAAATCTAATAAAAGTCTTTTTTAATGTAAGAATGTGACTTAGAAGATGCATTTTAATAGCACTTGTTAAATCTGATATATAAGAAAATTTGTACTTGGGATATGTTATTGAAACCTTGAAAAGAAATAGAGAATTGACTGTAAATCAGGATATTAACATTAGATGATACATCAGTTTCTTGCCCTTCCTGGATTTGTTCCCATTGCACAATCTCTTCTTGTATAAATCTGAAGCCTGTCAAAACCTGGAGGAACAAAACACCACACTAAATATGTGGTTAATTTTATTCTGGCCATGATAACGAACTGCTTATTACCAAGATTTTGTGTAACTATCAGTATCTTCTGATTAAGGACCTAACTGGTTGTCTTGGTTACTTTTCTTTCATTGCTGAAACAAAATACCTAATGCCCAAAATTAAAGAAGGAAAGGTTTATTTAGCTCACAGTTTGTGGAGGTTTCAGTCCATACTTGGCTGGCTCCAAGGCAAAATGGCACATGGCACATGGCACATGGCAAATGTTCATGGCAGTGGAAGGTGGCAAAAGCAGCAAGAGAACAAGGGGAAGAGCAGCAGCAACCTTTTGCCTGTCTTACATTGTATGCAAACTATCCACCCCAGGGCGGGTGTAGCACTCACACCCATAATTCCAACAATGGATCATGAATCAATCATAAACTCTGAAAGCCCGAACCATGACTGCAGGTAGTTTTTTGGAGGGGACACCCAGACACAAACCATAACACTGGTCCTCTGGCATGCCAACCCCATTTCTTTAACCTGTCCTTTGGTAGCTGAGCTGCTGTTTTGACACAGAAAATCCCAAATGATAAGATTTCTGCTCCAAATATTCTGTGTTCTTCCCTGTTTGGTGCTTTGTATTCTTGTCATACTGGCTTAGATAGAAAGCTGGGTTCCATGGCTTACTTTATGTTTTTGGTATTCTGTGGGGTGTTACAATTGAATTTTGGTTCTGCTATATAACCTTAAAAGATTCTCAGTCATCAGAAAATATAAAATCATCTTTTAAAAGATGAAGTAATTTTAAGAATTTGAAGTCTGAATTTATCTTTAAGGGATGTGATTTTTTTGTTTTGGGAAACAAAGTAATATCCCCTACAATAAAATGTAGTAAAGAAAGAACACGCAATTTTTGTGGTCCTTTGAGTTATATAAAAGAAAAATAAGCACTTTCTATTGAAACAAACATTTGAAGCTGGAAATCTACATAAAGTTAAACTGCTCTATTTATTCATTGTAAAATTTGCTGAGTCCAGTTTGAATAGTTTCATCTTTAAAAATTATGAAAATATATATTTTTAAAATTTAAGTTTAAATTTAAACTTAAATATGCATAATGATCACATTCATCACAGAGAATTTGTGCCTGTACATGATATATCTTAGTTCCTTTTTTCCCACTCACCTTTACTCTCTTCAACCCCTCTCCTTATTTACACAACTGTGTTTCCATTATACTTTTATTTATCTCATTTCATCTTTTTCCTTCCATCCCCCCAGATCCCCTTTCCTTTTGAACACTTATTTCCTATTTCACAATATATATTGTACATTTTGATTCTCATTTGCATTTGAATTTCTCACACTGGAGAGACAATGTGATATTTATACATGTGTGTCTGATTTATTTCACTTAAGAGTATGGTCCATCCATTTAGCTATAAATGTCTCAGGTTGTCCTTCTTTATAACTGAGTAGTAGTCACTGTATTAAAAAAAAACACATTTTTAAAATTCATTTGTCCACTCATGGGCATTTGGGTTGTTTCCAAGATTTAGCTATTAGAAAATGTACTGATACAAACATAGGTGCACATATCTTGCTTTTGTTTGAGGCTTTTAATTCTTGTGGGAAGATGCCAATAAGAGAAATACCTGTCAAATACAACCTCTAGTCTTTGTTTTTTGAGGAATCTCCACACTGATTTCCACAGCAGTTGCACCAGTCTTACTTTTGTCAATAGTGGAGAAGGGTTCCCTTTTCCCCACAGCCCAGCAGGCATTTGTTATTGGCTGATTTCTTGATAATAGCTTCTTTTGGGAGTGAGATGGCATCTCAGCATCGTTTTAATTTGCATCTCTTGAATAATAAGTGATGTTGAAAATTTTTTCATGTATTTACTTGCCATTTGTACTTCTTCTCCTGAGAAGTGTGTATTTATCTCAGATGTCCATTTTTGGATTGGATCTTTAAATTTGAGGGGGTCTGATTTTTTTCAATTCTTTATATGTTCTAGATATTAGTCCTCTAGCTGGAGAACAACTGGCTAAGATTTTATCCCATTCTGTGGGTTATCTTTTCACTTTGTTGATGATTTCTTTTGATGTGCAAAACTTTTTAAAAAGATGAGATCCCAGTTGTTGATTATTTGTAGTATCTCCTATACAGTCAGGGTTTTGCTCAAGAAGTCTTTGCCTCCCCCTATGTCTTTGAGAGTTCTACCTATTCGCCCTACCAGCAGATTTAATATTTCTGTTTTACTATTTAGATCTTTGATCCATTTTTACATTATAAATGATTCTAGAAAAACTGGCTTTCCACATACTGAAAACTAAAACTAGACCCATGTAAAGCATATTTATTTTTGAAGTGAGTATTTAAAACACCTTATCAGGGCCTGGGGATTTAGCTCAGCAGCAAAAGCGCCTGCCTGGCAAGCGCAAGGTCGTGAGTTCGGTTCCTGGTACCAGAGAAAAACCAAAAAAAAATTAAAAAAAATAAAAAAAAAAATAAAAAAAATAAAACACCTTATCACATTATTACATATTTTCATTTTTGAGGAGATAAATTGTCTGTCTTTTAATTGTTCACAATGCACACTACAAAAGGAAAGTTTAGTCCCACTCTGAGTGAAAGGAAAAAGTAAAGAGAATTTGGAAAGTGTTTTGTCATCTTACTGTAAGCCATATTGTTAGTTCCCTGGACTTAGACTGAATATGAAAAAGTGGTTTGCACTGAATTATTAAGCTGTGTAGTTCAATTGTCTTGGTGATACCATATGCATGGGTGATGCCTTTGCAGTGAGAATTTACTTTTCCCTCAAGGACGGGTCTATTTCTGATGTCAGACTTGTGAAAATATTATTGTCAGGGCAGTATTAGGGAAAAGTTAGTAAAGGAGAGATGCTCACATGGCCACAAGGTAGTTATAGCTGCAGTTACATTGTGGGAAACGTGTGCTCAGGGGCAGTTATGTATTATAGAAGTCATATGGTAGGAGGTAGACAAGAATAGCAGGTAGAGGGGAGTTACTGCAGAAAACACTTATTTGTAGAGATAGTAGTATTGATGGGACTGAAACAAAGAATTCAAGGGTGTGAAACATGAGTGGGTGTAATTTGAGTATTTAATGACTAAGTGACATTCCTTTAGATCACAACTAGTTGTACCTGAAAAATTTGAGCTCCCAACGATCTTTCTCTGGATAATGATATTATTTTAGTCTCAATTCCAGAATTATGCCTTATTTTCCAAGTCCCTTCAAGCTTATATTAAAGCTTATCACTTCTAACTTATTAAATGACATTTGGTATTTTTTGCTCTAGATTTAAAGAAAAGTTTCATACAAATTTAAAAAGAAATACTGTCATTTAGCAAATGTCAAATAAACTCTTTTACATTACTATTTGAGTTCATTCTTAGATTTGAGGACCTACTAATTTTTCGGTTTTATTCAGAAATGTGCCGAGATGCTACTTCTATGAAATCTTCTATGGCCCTTCTCAGGGAAATACAGTCTTACTCATTTAATGGCCCACACATTTTTATCTTTTACAACTTTAATGTTTTATCAAATGTCATACTATTCTAATTTTGTGTATTTCACATATTGTATGGTACTACATCCTTGAGAATGGGACCTATAATTTGAAGTGTGACTTTCTTTATTCAGAAAACATTAATTACTTCATACTTTTAAAATCTCCCTATCTGCTCTGAATACAGAATTTACATACCATAGATGTTGAATAAATTCTAGTAAAAACCTAGCAAAAGAGAATGTTTCCATTTCCTTGAGCTCCTTGGAATACTTTCCTTTAATCCTTAATTTTCAGAAAGGAAAATTGGCACAATATTTCTACTTCATGTTTTTGTGTGCACATATTTTCAATAATTAAAAATACTTTGAAAATGTTATCTATCTATCTATCTATCTATCTATTTATGTATAATTCCTAAGAAAATACTATGAAATTTAACATAGCATAAAAATCTTAAATAAACCTCAGATGGTTAATCTATTAATTAGTAGTTATGTAACTGTTTATACACATATACATCTATATGTGTATATGGATATCAGACAAAAGTTAGCAGAAAAAAGTTGAATATGTATGTGTGTGTGTGTGTGTGTTCCTTTGAAAATGACCCAAAAGAGTCATGACTACAATTATTGCTGATGCTCAGGAGTGTTAGAGATGGAATTAACATTCACCTGATGAGCTGACACTTTAGTGTCCTCTGGCTTTTTGCACTGATGCACTTCTCTAAGCTCACAAAACATGTTGACAGTGCTCAGATATTCAATTACTCACAAAAGAAATATCTGCTTTCAGTACCATACATATTCCCATGGTGAAGGAAATGCAAGAAAAGAGAAAAATGAACACAAAATATGATTTTTTAATGCTCTGTAAGTTTGTCACATATTTTAACCTCCCCTTACTTCACTGAAGTTTAGGCTGACTTTCCACAATTTTAATCATTTTTGCAAAGTATAATTTGAATAATTTATGCATTAGCATAAAGATTTTAGCCAATTATGGGATTAAAATATAGTTTTCTTTTTTGTAGGCAGACAATTCCTTGAGGACAAGGATTGTTGTGTCTTTTCCAGCTCTGGATTTCCAGTATGGAAGCAATTCTTGATACACTTGATCTTAGACAAAAGGCTGAGAAGCAATGGAAATTCTTGATAAATAATAAATTTATACAATCCCTGGTGCAGAAGAAATTCTTAATGAATATTCACTGAATGAAGTAATTAATTTGATATTTCTTTATTGATCTCTGCACTCAAAACTTTGCTGCTTTCATAAAAGTGAAAGGTTTTATTACTTGTCTTATTCTAAAACTTTCTCCTGTATAATAATTTAAGGATAAATAACATGAATCAAGACTTAACTGAAAATTGTTCTCAAATTACATATATACACTTGTGGTTGTTTTGGCTTTTAAATGTTATTTCTTTTTAGAACAAATAAACATGAATGTTGACTGTTGAAGTGGGAAGGGATTTCATGGAAAAATCTGGACTCAATTGGAGGCCTTCTATTTGGGGGAAATATTGGGTATTGCTTTTTTTGTAAAAAATGAAGGTACCATCTTCTATGGAAAAGTGCCTAAGAGGATATCAATAAAGGAAGTCAACTAAATTTCTTTATCTGAGATTTAAGGCTTAGGAAGATATAATAAAAAAAGACTGATGATGATGATGATCATTATAAAAGAAAGAGCCTAGGAGCAAAGCAGAGAGATAGACCCTTCCATCAGTAGGCTATAACACCATGGTTTTTCATTGATGAGTATGATGCAGACTTCATGCTGTTTCTCTCTTCTTGTGATGAATATATCTTGAGCAAGTGAAAGGATCACATGCATCACAAAGATGGGGATGGAATTGGGACCCTGGAATTGTAGAAGGAGTACTTCTCATTCAAATGGTGAAAAGAGGCAGGAACAAAATATATAATGAGTCACAGCCGTATTTTTCTGGGCTTATTATCTATAGAACACATGAAAGTGGAATTCTGGAGGTGCTGTGCTAGCATGTGAGAGTCACTTGCATTCATCTTCTTGGGTGTACATTCAATGGTGCCACTTTGAAATCTGCCTTTGTATAAGTATTTATATGACAGAAAATCATAAATGCTATACATGGAGGTATTTTTATGGTTGGTTTAGGAAACTACAACTGCTGAAAATATAAAAAGTTTAAACAGGATGCTGAAGTTAAAGCTAATTAATTAAAATTAATTATCCATTATATTCCTACAAGTTTCCTGAGTTCATCCTCTTCTGTGCCTTGGTACTTTCTTATATCTGGGACAAAATACCCAATGCTTGCAACTTAAGAGAAAGAGGTTTATTTTGGTTTGTAGTTTTAGTCCATACTCAGCTGCCCCCATGGCAGAAAAAGGATGGCAGAGGGGCATGGAAGGGGAAAAGGCACTCAACCCAGACAGCCAGGAAGGAAGGGAAGGAGGAGCTGAGGATAAGAAAACATCCTTCTAGGTCACATTCCAGTGACCCACCTTCAACCAGGACCCAACTCCTAGCAGCATCTTCAGCTACTGAACTCACCCATGGATGAATACACTAGTGGGTATAGCGGTCCCATGATCCCTACACCTACCAAACACATGGGGTTTTTAGACCTAAACCATAACACCCTGGTTCTCCTATGCCTACAGGACAAAATGCACTCACCTCAGGGTCACACACAAAACATACCTCTCATTCTATTACATGCTCAGCTGTTGTAGTTACATATAATCCATGCCTCCTTGCTGCTTTTTGCACATAATGTTCTCTCTGCTCGGAGTAACATTCTCCTGTATTTGTTTGTCACGAGGTCTGACACCTTCATTATGACTCAGCTTCACTATGAGTCATTCAGTAGGAAAGGTTTTGCTTGATATTTCCTACTGCTATCACAAGGTAAATTAAACATTCTGTTTGTAATCACATTGCAATCTTTATTTCCTCATAACATTTCTTTAGTAGAATATGTATTTATTTTTTATTGTTCCTGTAATTAATTTTTCATAAAGTCAGTGGTTTGAAGTAACACGGATTTATTATCTCAGTTCTGGAGATCAAAAGTTTGAAAGGGATCTTTCTGCACTAAAATCGAGGCACCGGTGTGGGGGTATTCCCTTCTGGAGACTTGAGGGAATCTGTCACCTTGCATTTCTAGCTTCTAGAATCCACCCATATCCTCTCACTCAAGCTTGCTTTCCATGTCAGAAGCCAATGAAGACTGATCAGTCTTCCCCACATCACAATACCTTGACATTGTAGATTCTGCCTTTCTCTTCCAGGTTCAGAGATTTGAAGTTCAAATTGGCCTGCCCAGGTAATCGAGAAAAGCCTCTCTATTTTAAAATGATTCATATACTTTTTTTTTTTGGTCAGAAATCCAACTCAGGACTTTGCGCTTGCCAGGAAGGCGCTGTGCCACTGAGCTGTTTCTATGGCCCTCTATTTTAAAATAAACTAATGGGCAACACTAACTCCTTCTTTCACCTTAATTTCTTTGTCAGGTAATTTAATTTCTTTGCCAGAACATTTACAAATTCTGGGGATTGTGACATGGACTTCTTTGGGAGATAATTTTTCTTCCTAACATAGAGTAAAATAATAAATTGCAATGATATAGGACATTTCTGCTCTATTGATGTCCAAATAAAAATTCAATAAATAAATAAATAAAATTTCAATAAA
>NW_004955405.1:25138716-25257128 GCF_000276665.1 Chinchilla lanigera | reverse complement strand
TGTCTGAATGGCTTAAATAAATAAAAATTTCTTATCAATCAATAAATAAAAATTCAATAAATAAATAAATAAAATTTCAATAAAATAATGATTAAAAATTATCAACAGGTGTTTAACATACTCTTGGGAGTTTAAAATTAGGAATAACCTTAAAGTTTCATTCTTTTATATTTTCTCATTTTGTACAAGTGGAAAGTGTGGTTCCTGCTCTTATAAATCTCTACCCATGAAAAGTTGTTGGCTACAATGTGAACAATGGCAATACATCTGAAAGTGATCAACTTTTTAAAATATCTATGGGACAAATTTTCTTAAACCTATATTTAAACTTTTTCTCCAACTGTAAGTGCTTTTGAATAGCTTAAGAACCCACTGAGTGTTCTCTCAACTTTTAAAAATGTTAATTAGGTTTATTGGTGCATTTTACATATTCATAATGTTAACATTCATCATAGGGAATTTGTACATCATATAATTTGATGTTTCTTTTTATCCCATTCGCCTACCTTCCCTTCAACCCTTCTTCCCCTCCTTATTTACAAAAATTTTGTTTCTATTTTTAAATTTCTCTTCTCATTTTTTCCTTCATTCCTTTTCTTCTCCCCACTCCTTAGTTCCCCTCCCCATTTGAACATTTTCTTCTAATTTTACAATATCTATTATACATTTTGGATCTTATTTACATTTTCAGATTTTCATACCAGATTTAAAAAATGTGATATTTACACATGTGTGTCTGATTTATTTCACATATGACTGTGGGCTCAAAGTGTATCCATTTGCTAGAAGTGTCTCAAGTTTGTTTTTCTTTAAGGTTGAGTAGTACTCCACTGTATAAAAAATAACCTTTATTTTTCATTTATTAATTGATGAAAATTTAGTCTGTTTCCAATAGTTTACTATTACAAACTGTGTGCTATACTATGCCTATATCACTGTGGTATAATGTTTTTAATTCTTTTGGGAAGACACCAAGAAAAGGAATAACTGGGTCAAATGCAACCTCTAGTTTTAGTTTTTTGAGGAATCTCCACACTGATTTCCACAGTAGTTGCACTAGTCTACACTCCCACCAAAAGCAGAGAAAGATTTTTTTTCCCCCACAGCTGCTCCAGCATTTGTTATTGGTTGATTTCTTGAAAATAGTCATTCTTCCTGGAGTGAGATGGAATCTCAGCCTTGTTTTAAATTGCATCTCTTGAATGATAAGTGATGTTGAACATCTTTTACATATTTATTTGCCATTTCTACTTCTCTATTTGAGAAGTGTCTATGCATTTCAAATGCCAGTTTTTGGTTTGAGTCTTTAAATTGGGAGGGTAATTTTTTTGAGTTCTTTATATTTCTAGATATTAGTCCTTTGTTTGAGGAACAGCTGGCAATTTTTTTTCATACTCCATGGGTTGTCTCTTGACTCTGTTAATGATTTCTTTTATTGTATAAGAGCTTTTAATAAGAGATACAAGTTGTTCTTTGCAATGTTTCCTGTGAAATTGTGGTTCTGTTCTTTGCCTGCAAGTATGTCTTCAACAGTTCTACCTATTTTCTCTTCCAGCAGATTTAGTGTTTGCTTTAATATTCAGATCTTTTATTCATTTTGTTTTAATTTAGTGCATAATGAGAGACATGGATCTAATTTTATTCTCTGGCATGTGGAAAAGCAGTTTTTCCAGCACCATTTATTAAAAAGACTATCTTTCCTCCAGTGAAGGTGTTTGGCCCCTTTATTGAAAATAAGGTGGCTGAGTGCTTTTGGAGGTGTTTCTGCTTCTTCTAATCTTTTCCACTGAGGCTCAGGTCTATTTTTTCTTTTTCTTTTTGACAGTACCATGCTGTTCTTATCACAGTAGCTTTGTATTATAATTTCAAGTCAGGGAGTGTGATGCCTCCAGCCTTGCCTTTGTTGCCTATAATTGCTTTTGCTATTCTAGTCTCTTCTGGTTCCAAATAAATTTTAGGAGTGTTTTCTCTAATTCTGTGAGGTGTGCTATTGCTATTTTGATTGAGATTGCATTAAATCTGTATAACAGTTTTGGGGTTATGGCCATTTTCACTATCTGGGTTCTACCCAAGAGCAAAGGGTACATTTCCATTTTTTGATATCCTCTTCAATTCCTTTTTGAAAGAGTACTGTGATTTTCAATGTGGAGATGTTTTACTTCCTTTGTTAGGTTGATGCCTAAGTATATCATTATTTTGATGCTATTGTCAAAGGTGTGGCTTTCCTAATTTGTCTCTCAAAGAGTTTGTTATTTGTGTACAGAAAATCTATTTTTGGGTGTTGACATTGTGTGTAACTACACAACTGAATTTGGTTATTAAACCTAAATGCTTTTGGTGGAGTTTTGGGGGTGTTCTATGTAGAGAACCATGCCATCTGTAAATAATGATGATTTAAATTCCTCTTAAAAAAAAAACACTAAATAGAAAATATCCTCTCAGCAGAGCATGCAATTAAACAGAGGGGAAAGACAAAGAAGCAACAGGAAAATAATATGACAAAGGTAATTCTTTACTTTTCACACAACATTTTAAGGTTTTAGACTATATTATGCAATAGTTGTGTATTGATTTCAGTAATACCTACTGTTGAGTTCTGGAGAAGCACATTAAATGAAGATATAAAAATTTGGATTTTAGTGTTTAAAGTCATTAGATTCTTGCATCAGCAAAACTAATCCAATACATTAACAAAGTTAGGTGAGTACAGTTACTGCACAATTTTGAGACATTTCTCTATCTTATCTAGATCAAAGTAATTTGAGATGACTCTGCATTTCTCTGAATACATAGCAGCCTTCCCCTTCTCTCAAGCTTTAGGATCTGTGAAAAACTGCCTCTTTGTATCTGTGTCACATGATTTTTACAAGTAATCTTTTCTTGTTTATCTGTCTAGGTTATCATAATGAAACTGTTCTTAAAAAACCAAAAGTTGTCATACTTCTATGTTGCACTGCATGGACATTTAAGTAGATCCATCTATTTTTTTTTTTTTTTTTTTTTGTACCAGGAATTAAACGCATGACCTCAGGCTTGCCAGGCAAGCACTTATGCTGCTGAGGTATATCCCCAGCCCGGACAATTCAGTAGAAATACACTTATACTCTCACTCTTATAATGTTTCCCCATCCTGGTGTAAGTCCTGATTGTGTAACTTTGATCTTCGTTCCTTTGACTTTTATGTCTGCAGAATTGCTCATACAAATTACAGAGGGTAGAAAAAAACTACAGCTTTCTTGATCACACACAGCATAATGAACCAGCAAGCCATGAGTGTGAAAACACAGGGTAAATTATTGAACTTGAATCTTTAATATAGTAAATGATAGTCAAACTGTTTTACTTGAAGACAAAATGAAATTAAATAAAATTTCTGGCACAATTTTACCACCTATGAGTGACCGGAGAGTATCTACTACACTTTCCTCTCTGAAATAAGTGACAAGTGTGACAGTGAGAAATATGATAGATTTTAACACACAAAAGGAAGTGTGAGTCCATGAGAGAAAGTTAAATGTTAAAATAACGGTTGTGAAA
Source organism: Chinchilla lanigera (assembly GCF_000276665.1). NCBI lineage: Eukaryota > Metazoa > Chordata > Mammalia > Rodentia > Chinchillidae > Chinchilla > Chinchilla lanigera. The sequence continues at coordinate 25,253,591 of NW_004955405.1, read as the reverse complement.
TACAAGAGTATGAATATTCACTACTGTTTTTACTGGTATGCTCAAAGTTAAAAAGAGTACCCCTAAGACAAAGGTTTGTGGTTATGATATTACAGAAATCCTCAAATATTTCAACTTATTATGCTTTGCACAGAGGAAATTTGCGATGTTTAATCACTAATCTACTAATAGCTTTCTCCAGAGATGATAAATAATTTCTTTTAATTCTTAGACATGATTAAAGGTGATGGTTTTATAAAAATTCATTTTCTTGTGGAAATATTTAATCTCTATATGTAACTGTAAAATATAAATGAATTTCTTTCTGTGATAGCTTCCTCTTTAATAGAAAGGTGGCATGTGGTGAATTTTTGATTGATTATGAAGAACAAGTCCCAGATGGCTTTGTTTTTATAGCTCCATTAACTCTTTGGGTGAATGCCCAAGCATCCATTGCTTAAAAGTTGGGGTTAAAGTTCTCAATAAATTTCCTATGTCTCATGTTTCAAGGCACAGATTGGACATCAAATATTTAATTAATAAAACCATTTATTGAGCACCTACTATGAGTAAAAAACTGCATTAAATGAATAATATATGCTTTCATTTAATGTTCAAAATAGGCCTACAAAATATATAATATTACACTTTGATGGCAGATGATGAAATAAAGTCAAAAGTTTTGTTACTTGTTCAAACAATCCACAGAACTAGAAAACACTGAAACTGAAATTTCAATGCTGAACCATTGACTATCTCATTTTTAGCAGAGGTTATTTCTGTGTGTCTCTGGCTCCTTTAACTCAGGCCCTATATCATTGGAGGAGTTACCAAAATCTTATTAAGATAGGTTTATACTGCCAAGTACCTATGTGGGAAGTATTTTTCCCAGAATTGCCTTCATAACATGGTTTGGGGCGATCATTAACCATTTAATAAGTAACACAAAAATTGGAAGTGAAAAGGAGGCAATAGCCTTTGTGGCCTGAAGGATGGTGTTGGGCTGCAGATAGGTCTGAGTTCTCTCTTTGTGGGTGAAATTCTGACTCACCTCTTGGTGTGGCGCAGCTACTAACACCACCTTGAGACCTGGGACAAGTGAGCAAGCAGTTCATTGCTGAAGTCACCAGGTCTTTCTCTACCTCATGGCATTCACAATTTCCAAAGGTATGAAAAAGAGATGTAATTCCAATTTGTGCTTTTGGATTGCACTTTTCTCATGAAGTTGCCAGGTTTTTCTGGCTTTCCCTTGGTTCAGTTAAGGTTAGTTTTTCTCTTCCTCCTGATCCTGTTGCCCTACAGTAGGGTCACTTCTATTCCAGAAGAAAACAATCTTCCTCAAAGTTCTTAGCCAGCTTTCACAGTTGGGCCAATAATCCCTATAATCACTTGTTCTATATCACAGCTAGTAGTTTTGCCTCCCTAGTGGATTCATATCTTCCACGCTTGTGAAATATGTCTGTCAAACACTGTGATAGCCATATTATTTCTGGAACATTATAACTTTGTATCTTTGTAACAAACTGGATGCTATCTTTGTCAAATTACAAATTAAAGTCGTTCTTTTCCCTTGCCTAACAGTGAATGACTTCAAAAGCTAAGATAATCCCCGTAAAGCTCATTGTATTGAACAATTGTATCAAATATATTAGAATCACAATGTGACTTATATGCTTAAATTTACATTTATAAGGGCAAAATACCAGCTTGTATTCTCCACTAGCTCTTGACTATGAATTGCTTGTAAATCATCCAAATTAATTTGCTTAAGATCAATTCTAATCTCTGCTATTAAGTGTTTTTTGCTTTGTATTAATTAAAGTGATTGGCTCTTGATTATTTCATTTACTTATGGTCCTGCTCAGATTCTGCCTCACTTACAATTACCATGGTTATAATACCACAAGAAATGTATTAAGTCCATCTAAATTAACTTTAAAATATTTAAAGTATATGTCACAATTCAATGTGTATTTTTTCTCCTTCAGATTACATAAAGCATTTATATTTAGTATCTTGAAGATTGTTGGATTATCCATGCACCTGGTTTGTGAAATATTAGGCAAGGTACTTGGTCAGAATTCTGTAAAATGTAAAAATAAATAAGAACAGTGTTCTTCCTTCTCTTATCTTTACCCTCCGTTTATGTTTCATGATTTTATTCATGAAGAAATTGAGACACACCACCCTGACAAAAGAAGCCATCAACCAGGGTGTGTGTCCTCTTTGATGTTTAAAATTCTTCTCCATGCATTAACTTGATATTCACAAGAAACTGGTGGATAAGTGATTATTAAAAGTCTTATCTTAAACATAAGAAAATTGAGACTCAGTGACTTAAAAGATAAAAATCACAAAGAAGCATTTAAACCAACATGTGAACTCTGGTCCTTTGAATCCATATTAGTGTGATTTTCAGCATGCAAGTCTTGACTCTATTTATTTTTCAGTAATAAGTGTTCCTTTATTAATTTGTTTTCCTGGAAGCACCTTGTGTAGTAGAAAGAGAAGTTATTTTAGAATTTTATGGTTGCCTTTTTGAATGAAATATCTGTGATCTTAACCAAAAGCTCATGACCTTGACTAAGTCACTTATTCTTCCTGGAGTACTTTTACTGGATTTATGAATGAGTCATAATCTGTCATCAATTTTATGATGAAAATTTCCTAGACTTTTGTAAAGTATGAAACCATTTGATTTTTAAATTTGTGGATTAGTAAAATATTATTCTTGGCCTCTTAACAAATATTCATATTTGAGTGTTTAACTTTTAAAAATTTTAAAATACTCAAATAGGTATATTTGAGTATTTGACTTTTAAAAGTTTCATTTGAGGAATAAGCAATTGTGTTATTTATATCATTATATGTATTTTAAGATGTGTGGCCAATATTAGAGGAGCCTAGTTCTCAACTTTTAGCATGTATTAGAATCACTTAAGGCTTGTTAGAAAACATATTGTTCCAACATCAGAATTTGCCATTCCATTTATTTGCTATAGAGTTCAAGAATTTGTCCTTCTGATAAATTCTTAATTGATATCAGTAGTAATGGCCCAAAGATTACATTTTGAGAACCACTGTTATAGTGGGATATCTCAGAGAAAATACAGTAAAATAAACTTTCCAAAAAACAACAACATTAAAAAACCCCAATATACAAAAGTAGCACCTGACTGAATAGGCATTGTAAAAAACATTTTATTGGTGAGAATACTTTTAGATTGATAGAGATGCTGGATTTATAAAACACTTCCCATATACCCACACAAATTTCTCCTATTATGAATGTTTTACCTTAGTATGATTCATAGTGATAATAAACCAATATTTGTACAGTGTCATTAACTATGGGCCATAGTTTATTTATATTTTCTTAGTTTTTGTTTCCAGGATACCATATTTTTTGTTTTTTTGAGTATTTTCTCCAGTTTGTTTTATTAGGGGGGCACTGAATCTAGGTCCTTTGAAGTAATTTATAGTCACAGACTTTTTATAATTTTTATTTGGAGGGGCCTCATCAGGCTGTGCAGGATGAGCTTGAACATGCAATCCACATCCCTCAGTCTCCCAGAGTGCTGGCATTATAGGTATGAGTCACCTCACCTGGCTTGTGTGTGTCTGTGTGTGTGTGTATATTTTGAACATTGCTTCACTTTCTGGAATAATAATTTACTTCATATTCATTTTGTTATTTTCCTCCATAATTTTAAGGTCAGTCATTTTTCTAAAGATTCTGCTATGTTTACAGTAGATGGTATTAGAAATATTAGAATAGAGATGAGGATGAAGTGTTCTCATTGTTACTAACAAGCCATTTCTTTTAGGAAAGCTTATCTGACAGAGCAAAACATGTATCTTTAAAATAATCTGTGTGTATGCATATTTTAGTCATCTTAGTTTACTATAAGACAATAACATAGGCTGGATGGGTTAAAAAGACAAATTTATTTTCTCACAATTCTGAAGGATAGAAGTCTGAGATCAGAGTGCATGCATATATTTATATTCTGGTGATGGCTTGGTTCTACCTGGTTTGTAGACATCTGCCTTTATTTATGCCTAATCTAGCTATTCCTGTGTGTGGAGAGGAGAGAGAGAGGCAGGGAGAGAGAGGGAGGGAGGGAGAGCAAGAGAGATTTTGTCTTTATCTTTACATAAGGTCATTAATTCCACTATGAAGGTCACATCTGATCACCTAATGTAATAACTTCCTTCAGTCTCCATCTCTAAATACCATCACTTTGGAGATTATGGTTTCAACATATGAGTTTGAATGGGTTCTGACATTTAGTCCACAGCATCTGTCATGAAGGAATGGATATTAGGAATGTGGGATAATTGTGGGAAAAGACTTAAGAGCTGGATAGGCCCTAACTTGCTGGTATGAGCTCACTAAGAAGAGACCCTGCCTGTAATACTGTAGCTTGACTGCACTTTGGTTGGTTGGCAGAAACACTGAGAGAACAGAGACTCAGATCAGCATGTTAGCAATGTCACACCTGACTTGGTTTCATTAGATGAAATTATGGTGACTGGAATGTTAGAGTACATTTGTCATGTAAACCTTACTCCTTCACACTGGAGAAGTTCAGGAGACACCCCTTTCACCAATATTGATGGAAATCCATTGGTTAGAGGAACTCCAGCATCCTTAAAGAACCCGATCATTTCTCTTTGTTGTAGCTAAGAACTTACTGAGGGACTCTCATTCCTGAATTGGGAAACCTAAATGCAGTGATAGTAACTGAATCCCAGAAGCTAGGGTCAGGTGATAACACTCAACTGCCAACAGCAACATGACTGTGATGCCTATAAGCAGAGTCAAAGTAACAATTAGCAGAGTTTAAATGAAACAGATTTATGACCTTATAGTTAAACTTATAGTTGACCATGGTGTCCCTGGAAGTGAAATTGATAGGAATTCTACTACATTCCTACTTGATTTACATGCACAGAAAGGTTCTAGGTTAAAAAAAAAAAAAGTCTAACTTGAATGACAAATAGAGAGTGATGGTCCCTCAATTAATTACCAGATAAGGGTCAGTTACCAGCCCCAGGTCCCTTAAGTAAAAAGAAGGTCAGGCCCCCTTGAGGAAGGAAGGACTTGGCCTACTGCCAGTGATTTATACAGCTAATATTCCTCCAAGTCTTCCTCAAGGGACCTACAGCCTTTTAATGGGTAATTCTGCACTGGGGAAGGAAATAACCAGCCCTTTTAGGAATTACTGGATACTTACTCTGAATTGACATTAATTAGCTGAGACTCAAAATATTACTATGGCCCACCAGGCATTTGGAGGTCAGGTGATCAGTGCAGTTTTACCTCAGGCTAATCATGTCACAGCCAGCCCGTCATCTCACAGTTGGCCCAACAGGTCTTTAATCCCATCCTGTAGTTCTTTCCCAGTTCATAATTGAAATAGACGAGCCCATAATTTTGCAGAACCCTCACATAGTTTCTCTAAACCTAAAGGCTGTTTATGAAGTGAAAGGCCCAGTATAAGTCACTAGAAATGCCTCTGCCTAGGGAAAAATAGTCATTCAGAAAGAAATACTATACTCCTAGAGAAATTAGTGTTGTTATTAATGATTTGAAGGATATAGGGTGGAAATTTCTCTCAAATACCCTTTTGCCTAAACAGATGACAGATGGATCTTAGAAAATGACTATAGATTACTGTAAATTGAATCAGGTAATGATTAAGATTGCAACTTCTTCACCAAATGTGGCTTCATTTCTTAATCAAAGTAACCAATCTCCTGGAGCTTGGTAGGCAATATTGTTCTAAAAATGTCTTTTTTCTATGTATTTATCTAAGAAGCTCACCGCAAGCAGGTAGTTTTCAAGTGGCCAGGTCAGCAATATACATTCACAGTCCTACCTACCTCAGTGTACAGCACCTCTGCAGTACATGTCATAATTTAGTTCTCAAGTCTCTTGTTTCACTTCTTCCCAAAAGATAGCATCCTTGTGGCAATGCATTACGTTGGTGCCATTATGTGTGTATGACCTCGGGAGCAGGAATTAACCTCATTTCTAGACCTAACCTCATTTCTATGTTACTTCGTAATGTATCTGTATGGCAGGTAGAGAGATATAAATATGATAAACATAGTCTCCTTCTAACTGAGTGAATAGTCTAGTGATTTAGTGATATGGAGCATGTCAAGATATAATTTCTAAAGTAAAAATTGAGTTCTTGCAGAGTGTCCTTTCCAGAACAAATAAAGAGACACAACTCACTGTGAGTGTTTTGAGTTTTAGATGCAGTGTATTTCTCATTTGGACATGTTACTTGGGTTTGTGATCTGCAGGCAAGACCTTTCCAAACAAACTACTGCTTCAACAAATCTGTGTGTCATCCCGGGGGCTAATGCCAGCTGTCCAGCCCAGAGACCTCATCGGCTTCACTATCACCCACTCACCAAATAACTGAGGTGAAGGAAACATAAAAGTGGCTAAATTAGATCAAGTGCCTATCAACTAATGCTTGGACTCTAACCTTGGTAAGAGTTTAAACAACCTGACACTTTATTAACACCAGAAACCAAATCAGACTACATGATTTATAACATACTTAAGTGGAGCTCCTCCCGATGCTTATCTAGGAAAAATCTTGGCATGAGAGCTTTTAAATCTGGCCTCCCTTAATTGAAATTTTAATTGCACACTTCTGGTTCTGGTGCTTTTATCCAACTCTGGCACTGTACCAGGTGCTGGTATGACCTTTGGTGAATGTAAAGACACTTGATTTTAAAGATAGTTGCAAGTCAAGCTACCAGTGTTGCCCTCATATTTTGTGACACCACTTTGTTATAATTCTACAGAACTGTCAAACAATGATCCAAATCGCCCTGTATGGGTATTCACTTGGAAGAGCTATCCTGATTCCATATCACCAATGACATCATATCACCCTAAGATCTTACCGTTGAGGATGACTTTGACCCCTGCCCTGGAGGTTACATCATCCCCCGCATTTAGACCCTTGTCCTAGACACACCTGTGGTATGCCTCACCTAAGGCACTGGACAAATTGGACATTAGATATTTATTGTTTTCCTTCCTGTGATGTTAATGATTCCATTATGTTTCCTGAACTCTGTTTGCTTAGCTCTGGTGTACTTCCTGCTCTCTGCCAAAATATACACACCTAGGTTGGCATATCTGAAAGAAAATCTTGTAGAAAGTACTACTATTTGTGCTACCATAAAAAAGTTCATGAAGGTTATTGCTTTCTACAGGGTGCCTGCTTCGTACTAGCCCTCTCCATCACCCCCTATGGAAAGGATCACTCACTCTTCAATACTTTTTTATTTCAGCTTTTCAGCTTTGCACCATGATCTACCACCTTGGACCTCTGAACAGGACCACCAAAACTATTTGGATGCAAACAAATAGCATTAGTTTTACCAACAATCAATACACACCCTGCAAGAATATAACTGGCAGACCTTCCCATGTTACCCAAGGACAACACCAAAATAATATTGTCATGAAAAATACAATTTATAGTTTTAGCACACTGCATCACTATACCAAGACATCGTTAGGGAACTTGGAAATTTAAGAATTGCTTTTGTGGCCAGTGCCATACAAATAGCTTATAAAAAAATTCCTTATACTTGTGTTTGCTTTTCTTTCCTATCTTCCTAATAAAATGTTTGTATATTATTTAGAACAACTTATGCTTCCACTTGGAGTCTATTCTGTCATTCAGGCCACTCAGCTGTGCCAAATAACTGACCTTGGATCAAAGTTACTGTTAAGATAGCAGTCATTTGGTAATGCAACTTTTCATTTGTTTAAATGCTGTTTTGACCCAGTTTTGAGGTCCTGGCTGGAGATCCATCACTGCTCCTTCCTAAGCAGCTGATTAAATCCATAGCTGACTGCTTCCTTCATTGGACTCACATAGGCTTCTCCTGCAATGTATGTGCTCTAATGGTCCATAGACCAGGTAGCAGAGAACTAGTGAAAACCCCTATTCCTGGGAACCCACAAAGTAATCAAATTAGACCACAGGGAACCTGAGACCCTTAGCTCCTGCTCCTGTTGCCATTCATAAACTGCCCAGCCCTCTGACAGCTGGCACTACCTCTTGTTTCCTCTCTCTCATTTGGATTGTAAATAACAAAGAATTCTGCCTTTCATCTCTTAAGAGTCACTGAATTGTATCCTGCTGTGAAAGCATCTTTAAATCTTATAAAGCAATCTGTAGGTTTCCGAAGCAGTTCCAGGATCTGACACATTAAACTCTTGTGAGCCTAACACAGCACCAAAGAGGTGATTCTCTTTTTTGCAGACCTCCACATCCACTTTTCTGCTGGTTCCAACAGAGAAGCAAACGAAGTTTCAGGAAACTGATCAGTGCAGTGAATGAAACCCTTAAAAGAAACTTGCAGTGACAGAGTAATGGCTCCTCAATGGTCTATTCAGGAGGCATTCAAATACACAAATTCTGATTTCTCCCACACACTGGACAAACTTCTCTCCTTTGGCAGCCATTGAGAACCTCCTGGAAAAATTTTACTAAATATTGTGCCTTGGTCCTTAACCCAGAGGCCATGATTAGATTTAGATATTCATGTTCACTAAAGTTTCCTAAGTGATTCAAAGAGGATGACAAGTGAATAAATCACAATTGAGTAAAGGAATCTAGCCTTGGCAAACAGGGAAACAAGTATGAATGTATGCTAGATTAAATAAAAGCTACACAACAAATAACCAGGCTGAAATAACTACTTGTCTGAGAAGAAAATGTATGATGGTCTTTGTGTAACTGTAATGGCTGGCAGTCTAATGGCAATATTTGTTCTCCTTCTCTCTGTAGTGTTATTGCTTGATATTATCAACCTATGTGGTGATTATATTTCTCAATACTCTATGCGTGTAGATAGGGCCTGTATCTTGTCCTTGCAGAAGAAAGCTACAAAAAATGATGTGTGCCACGCTGAGACCAAAGTAGATAAGGAGAATGTACCTTCCCCAAATACTCTCTTCTTTCCTATCTTGTGCAGATGCTAATATTCGGGATCATCTTGGTCATTATTAAATATGACATTGTCCCATTCTGAGTCCATATGAGAATTGCATACCCCTAACTTGGAACATTAGATTGTTTCATGAACAAAAAATATAATTATATGGTATCAAGCTGTTGATATTTCAGATGTTTAACATAGTAATATTATTCAGGTGTTTCAGATCAGTAATATATTTCAGATGTTTAACTTAGTAATATTATTATAACCAATACAAAAATTTAATAATGGAGCAGTTCCATAAAACTCAAGTATATGGCTGTGTCTTAGCAATTCAGTGACGATCAACAAAGAAAAAGAGGTGAAACAAACAGGGAAGCAGCAAAGCCCTGTGAGGCTGTAGGGAATCTGCAGCCTGTGGTAACTCTGAGGGAAGCAAATGCCTATCGAACCTAGTGAGAAGACAGTGTTGTAAAAGAGGCAGACTGCGATAGCTTTTGTTGGCTAATACTGGCTGCTGCTAGCAAGAGATTACAAAAAGGATATCAGTTCAGATAAGAATTGTTTTATTTTCAAATAAACATTGCTAGGAAGGGAGAAAGTTCAGAGACCATGGAGGCTTGTGGGATTCTAGGTAACTTCTGCTTCTGGAGTTTAAGTGTTTGGGGAAGCAGAAGTCTGGTAAGACTCAGTGAAACAGCTAGAATAAATGAGTCACAACAATCAAAATTATGAGTAATATATTGCCATTTGAGAAGGACTCTTCCATTAAATTAAGACAGTAAGTGGAGTGAGAGGGAGGAAGCAAAACTATTAATTGAAAGTGAAAAACTCTGACCAAATAGCATTTGACAATTAATAAATGGCTTTGTGATTCACTCAAAATAGTACAATTATAGGTGAAATACTTATATTTTCATATCACCATTTTGTAAGTTTCCTGCTGTAAATTGTTTTGAAAACAAGGATTTTTCCTACATTGTAGAGAGACTTAAATGATATTCAGGTAAATTTATTTTTTTCTAGGCAAGATCATTTCTATATCAATTTCCATGGACTTCACATAATAAAATTATATTTTTGTGATTCTGCATTGCTTAGTTTTTTTTTTTGTATTCAAATCCATCAATGTGTTTTGTCCAAAAAGATTATGAGACTGAATTCTAAACCTATAATGGGAAATATACAAAATAAAGATTTGGTAAGAAATAATACACCCTACACTATTTTATTTTTGTTGTTATTTCTCAAGCAGAGGGATGAGTGAGAACCAAAGAACATGTAGAAAGTACAGCATTTGGATATTTGTGTGAATCATCTATTTTTCTTCACAGTGAGTTTTGTGGAATACAACTTTTTCCATGGACCAAGGTGGGCAAGGGTGGTTTGGGAATGATTCAAGCACACATTTATTTTGCACTGTCTTTCTGTTATGATTACATTTAATGTATAATGAAATAGTTATACAGCTTACCATAGTGCAGAATTAGGTGAAGCTCTGAGCTTATTTTCCCGCAAGTAGCTGGTCCCATTGGAGAGCGATGGCAGACAATGACAGCTGAAGAGTGCTGCTTATGACAGTCTACTCTGCAATCTCATTTTGGTGTGGTCACTGCAGAAAACCCTGCTTCACAGATAATAAGTAGGCTTTTCAGTGGTTTTGTGACAATCTCAGAATATTCAGCCTTGACTTTGATCCAGAACATATGGAGATTTGTAGTTGTCTTAAACATAGTTTTAATTTCTCTGTCATTTGTGATCGTAAGCAGTTGATCCTTTTCTAGCACAGACACAGTTGATTTACCTGCCTTATTTACAAACGCAGCATGGATCCATCCCTGCCCAACTGGGGAATCTTTCAAGGTTGGAAATTAATAGTCAAACTGTTTGTGAAAGCTGAAATAGGGCATTATGTATCAGATGGAAGAAAGAAAGCCTTGGATCAGTGTCTTTCAAATTTCTTCTAAGACTGGAAGCATATCAAAAATTCCAGGGCTTACTTATCTCCCCCTTAATTCTAGTTTGGTTTTGAAATCAGTTACTTTATCTGCTGACTTGAAAACAGTTCTGCCTTGTGCTGAAGTGAAAGATTAAATTTATTGAGCAGGTTGAATACGCTACATGAGTAAGCAAGTTTTGTGACCCTTTTTGTGCTACTGAAATGTGCTGTCTGTCAGTGGTGACTTTTTCTAAAGAATATCTCTAGAATGGCTCTTGCAATTAAAAACGTCTGGCCGGGGATCTACATTTAGGAAGCCATCTCACTTCTGCGCATAAGGGGAGACATGTGTGCTCTGTGTCCATCTTCCCATACAGCTGTGAGTTAAAATGTCAGTTAATGGTCTGTCCTTTCATATGGTGTTGATTTTAATCACATCCTACAAAAATTGTTAAGCTCAGGTGGCATTTTTAGGGTAGTCAGCATTTTTCTATGGACCACACAGTGCATACATTTGTTGGGGACCACAAATTCACAGGGGCTAGTTTTACATACTTCCCTAAGGGATAAAAAGAGGCTTGGAATTATTCATATCACCCTTTTGAGCCTCCCCATTATCTCATGGAGGGGGCTTGTCCTCTCCCACCAAGATGACTAAAATGAAGATTAAGACTAAGACTGAGATCAAGACCACTACAACTAGGACTAAGACTACTAACACCAAAGATGCTCCAGGGCAAGATCCTCATTAGTTTAAGATTACCACCACCCTCTGAGTCAAGGGATAATCCCCACACTATTTTCCTCAGTCAGTAAGTACCAAGGTTCTGGCTGCCTTGTGGCCTTTTATTCCTTGTGAACAACTGGTCACCCCAGATCCCAGCTGCTTCCTATTTGTCTCTTGCTCTTTCTCTCGCACCATGTGCAGTAACACATTGCAGGAGACTGAAGGTTCACTGCAGGGGTGCCCAATACACATTCATACTCAGAAGTGATCTCTTTGACCTTCGTGACCAAACCAGAGAGGCACGACAGCTGCTCCATCCATGCACATACTGACAGAAGATGAGCAAAATCAGCTTTCCTGACAATGTAATTACCCAACGGCTTGCATAATTTCTCACTCATGGTGTCAGTTGCCAACAAAGTGTACGTAACATGTATTCATGCACGTCTTCCTGAAAAAATATCTTGCACAAAAACAAGCATCCTTCCTTTGTTGTCAGTGTTGGTAGATTCTTCAGCCTGTATTGTGTACTATGGTAACTCATTAATCATTTCTAACATCTCTGCCTCAAATATCCTCTTCTATTTCATCAATTCACCTACTTATGGTTTTTGCCAAAAGGAGGACACATGCCACTTTTTGAACTGCAGTGTCTCCTCAAATTTATGACAAGTATCCTTAGTAGCAGGCAGGAGGATCAACTGTTCACCATTAGTAAAGGTCATCTTAGCCCTAGCAATGCCATGGGTGAAGAATGATGCTTTTAGAGCAGAAATATTTCATGAAGTGGTGGCCTTGAGTGACTGCCTCTCTTCCTCACTTTCACTTATTTTTTAAACTCCAAAGTCTTGTCTTTTCCTTCAGGGTGTTTGGTCTCCGTGTGGGAAAACAGTTTTGAAAGTTTTAGGACTTCATTGGGTAACTGGTGACCACGTACGTAAAGGAGACTTAAAGAGTGTGAATCACCCATTGTAACGAGCTCGTAATTTAAGTAGGACTCTTGGTATTTTCTTTTAAAAGAAGCCTTCTTATTCTTGGAGCTGTTATAGTCTGCTATCTCATCATTGTGTTTTCCCCTTTTCAAAGTGATATTTGACACATAGCTTTTCACAGATGCAGTTATACAATGAATGTGCTGTGTTATCAACTTACTTGCCGCTATGAAGCCTGCCACCAGATGCAGTTTATTTTTTTATTTTTATTTATTTTTTGTTTTTTTTCTGGTACCGGGAATTGAACTCACAACCTTGCACTTGCCAGGCAGACGCTGTGCCGCTGAGGTAAATCCCCAGCCCCTTCAGATGCAGTTTAAATGTCATTTGCCACTCATTGATAGGATTTTGTGATGAGTCTTCAAGCAACTTATTTGTTATCTCTGTATAACCAAAACTCTTTGGTAATGTTAATCTGTATTCTCCACTGTTCCTTAGTACTAGCATCACTGCCACAGTTTCACCTTGGGTCTTCAGGCATTGATTCTCATAAGGGATATATGACGTAAATCCTTCTTGCGCATGCTTCACCATGGGGTTCATGGATCTAAGAGAATCCAGTGCTGCCACTGATCTGATAGAAGCTCAGACAGTCATACAAAACTATGGAGAGGGGCTGTAAACACAGATATACCTTCACTTGGTCACTTACTGCTTACCTCCTGCTGTGTGGTCCAGTCAGCAACAGGCCATGAGCTTTACTATTCTGTTGCCTGGGGGTTGGAGAACCTGGTTATAAATTACTTTTATAACTTTATCATTGATATTTCAATTGAACATCAGAAAATAGGATGTGAATGACGTAAGAAGAAGAAAATTTTATGCCAGGACTGTTACCCTGCCTAGGTTCTAATATCGGCTTGTCTATTCTCATAGCTACATGACTTCAAAAATACTTCTGTTAATGTGCATAGTTTTAAGTGGGGAAACTGATTAGAAGGTTGGAAGTTGTTTTGGTGGATAAATGAAGTATATATGAAAAATAGAAATGAGTATACAAATTCAGAGCATTTTAAATATTATCAGCTATTATATTCAGGATAAAGGGATGGCTCAAAGAAATGTATTAATTTACTAATAATCATATAATAAACTAACATTTGCACCTAAAATACACCTGGGATTTTCAGATTTGTGCTTTAAGGATTTCCTTTGGAAAAGACAGTATGAATTTTTATTCACTAATTTTCAAATTACAAATTTGTTTATATTATACTACCAAATGTAGAGATAAAAAGATGTGTCACTTATGCTCCCCAGTACTGTAGTTCTATTTATCCTTTCTTCTTAATCATATTAAACATTTAATTTTCTAGCATTCTTGGTAACTGGCCATGTGAGTGGTTATGATTAATGTTCCTACAGTAGAAGGGATGCATGCATTTAAGAGCTGGGTTTGAGTCTCTGGGCTTCAGTTCTCTACCACATAAATTGTGGATGTACCTGTTGAGATCAAGTGCCACAACACAGAAGCAGCCTGCATCGTTCCACTCGTTTATGGAGGCCAGCTGCTGTGAAGCATCACCAGACTTTCTGCAGACTTCATGAATGTATTCAGGTGTTTGCATTCTAAGCCAGAATGGACTTCAGTTGGGTTAAAACATTGAAATTTGGAGGTGGTCATATGCTGAAGTATTACTGCAGGTATATGCTAGATTACTCTCTTGTGCTAAACTATTTTGCTCTTTAACACTGATACTCTAAAGTGCCTCGTCTGTTTCATTGGATATATATCAGTACATATGCTTATAAAATATATACAGTTTTATTGGTATATATTTTTAGTATGTATAAATGCATTGCATCATATCTACTGATTTATTTCTTAAATTTTCACAGCATAATTTAGGTTGTTTCTATGTTTCTGGAGTTTGTATTATTGATGTATTTTTTCTACAGCCTAATGTTACAGCATAAATTCACTCTTTTAATGGCATGCAAAGATGACCTACTACCAAAACCAGTTTGCCAAAATATGTGTATCTTAGGAACATATGGAAGAATTACTCCTCTGTACATACATAGGGGATTCTTGGTTTTTCTGTAGTATAATATATTTGACTAAAATATAGTGAAATTCATGTCAAAATGATCATTCCTTAATTTCATAAGTAATTCATGAAGTTACATATGTATATGATAGAATCCATACATGTGTGGATACATCTATTCATTTGGTAAGCATAGCATCAGAGGCAGGAGATTTCACAATGATCATATGCTGGCTGGAGAGCAAGAGGATCCTCCAGCAATTGCTCAGTCCACAGAATGATTCCACAGAACAAAAGGATTCAACATTGCAGTGCCATCTAGACTGAGGGAAGCTCCCTCTAGAATTTCTGCTATGAGTTTGTGTTAGAAAGGTAAAGAAACTTGAATCTGGTGTCCACAAGCACCAGGCCCATTGGTTGGTACCACCTACAATCAGCGCTGGTCTTCTCCCCTTACTGTGCTAGTCCATATGTCAGTCACCTTTGAAAGCACCCGGAGATGTGCCCAGAAGTGTGCTTGACTAGTCTCGGAGGCATTTCTTACTCCAGTCAAGTTGACATATCATAACTGACAGTGATACTTCCTATCTATCTCTTGACATCAAGTATTTGCCACTTTAAGGGATACAAAGATAGACATAATTTGTGTTTCATTTTGTATTTCAATTAAAAAAACTGGCACTTCTGCATATATCTGTTAGCTTTATGTTTCTCAGCCATAACTTGCCATTCCATACCTTCTGTCCTCTTTCTGTTATGGGACACCACATTCCTCAGGGGTTAATCCTCTGGTGAGTTCATGGCTGAGGGTGCTGCTACATAGGGGGGCGCTGGTCAGAGGAAGTGGTCACTGGGCATCACCTGGAAGGGTATATTCTTGTCCTTAGCTCCTCCCTTCTCTCCTTGCTTGGTGGGTGCCATGGATTCAGCAGCATTCTTCTGCCAGGACCTTTCACCATGCTATTTCTACCTTCGGGCCAACAGACCATGAACCAAAACCTTCAAAAACCATGAACCAAAACAAACTTTTAAAAATTGTGGGTGTTGGGTACTTTGTGTCAGGGGTGGGAAAGCTGAATAACATAATTTTTCTAACACTCTATTTTATTTTTTGAAATATTTTTTGTAGGTGAGGCTATTTTTAAAATTTTAAATATAAACTGCTATCATTTTTCCACAGCTCTAATTATTTTTCTTAAAAAGTTACATATAGATAAAGAGTGAATTTTTTTCTTTTGCTCCAAATCTAAAAGCCTGTTAACATTTAAGTTAAAATATTCCACTTTTAAAGTTCAATCTTTTATTTTCCCCTTACAAGTAAATTTCTTTGATTTCTTAATCATTTTTTTCTTATATTAATTAAAATCACTGGCCACTCCTGATAGGATGATCAAATTCTTTCTTCTCATTAGTTAAAACCATTGCATAGCAATCTCTATCAAAGGACCTGTCCGATGCTGTCATGCTAAGTTTATGATTTTCTGAACAATACTTCATCCTGTATGTTCATAAATTTGTGGTACATTTTCTCTGTTTCATAACCAAATCTCATTCACTTCTTAGTTATTTAACTTACTTGTAGGTTTCTGTAACTCCTCTAATCTTGTTTTTATGCCACTCTTACCTGGTTACAAATATCCCTGAAGCTATCTTCTTTTAATGAGTTCGTCATGCTATAATTGTACTTTTGTTTGTGCATCTTCACACAGAGACTTGTAAATTTTGTCAAAACTGCTTTTGACAGTGACCAAAATGCTTTTTCATTTGTCATTGTAGATTTAGGTACTATTTTATTGCCTGACACATAATTTATTTCCAGAGTATTGGTTGAGTGAATAAATACTGACTTGATAACTATTGGCATATAGCAAACTTCAAAAAAAGCCTTTTGGTTTGAATTTTATTCAAATGTCCATTCTCTTTCTTATTGGCAAGTCATTAATTGTGAGTTTCTTTCTAAACATGTGGAAATCACACTTAGAAATAACATTCAAATAGAGCGACACAGCGCTCATTAATCAAAGTCTCTTCAGAACCACACTCATATACACACACACCATGCAGAGGCTTTTTGTAACTAACTTTCTGCATAAATCTAAGAGATTATTGATTTATTCTCACAATCCCTCTTTTACTTTTTAAAAAAATCAATATTGCTATGTATCACTATGTAGATTTGTTTTAAAAGTTTTCTTTGTATCTGTGTATTCTAAGTACAACTCTCATCAAAACAGCTAAAGAAATTAAAAAAATGTTGGCCAAAGCATAAAATGAAAGGACACTTGAGAGTTTGAGCTGTGAAGGAGACATAAACATCTCTTTGTAGCCATGTACCTTTGAAGGAACCTCTATAAATGGTTTATTTCTGGAATGTTTCAGATGAATAGAATGACTTAGCAATTTTAGAAAGAGCGCTTTTATGCTCAAAGCAAGAAGACACCTAATTTGATCATATGTAGTATACAATGCTCAAGGGCATCTCATCCTCTCAAGAATGCTTACAATTCAAAGAGTTTCCTAAGGAAAAAGTAGTAAGGACTTGTTCAGATATTTCTTTGATATTAAAGAATATTTTCCTAACATAGAAAGAAATTTCACTGAAAAAAATAATTTTTTTCAACCCATCCTAAGGTAAGTAGATTGAGAGGGGCAGACCAACCAGGAGGTGATTTCTATGAACCACCTACTGTAATTTAGAGCTTAAAAATTATTAGAGGACAGGAAGTAGGGAGACAGATGGTTCTTGAAAAAGAAGAGGGGGCTGGAGATTTAGCTTAGTCGCACAGCGCCTACCTGGCAAGCCTGAGGTTGTGAGTTCAATTCCCAGTATCAGAAAAAAATAAACAAACAAAGCAAAACAAAATAAAACAAAACAAAACAAAACAAAAAAAAAAAAAAAAAAGGGAAGGGTACCAAGAGATGGAGAGTGGCAGGGAAGGATAAGAGATTGTCTTGATTACTTTTCTCTCATTGCTGAGACAAAATACCTGACACCCAGAATTAAGGAGGGAAAGTTTATTTAGCTCACAGTTTGTGGAGGTTTCAGTCCACACTTGGCTGGCTCCAAGGCAGGGTGGCACATGTCAGAAGGCAACAGTTCATGGTGGGTGGAAGACAGCAAAAGCAACAAGAGCACAAGGGGAAGAGCTGTGGCAAACAGACTCTCCCTCCCTTACATTGGATGCAAGCTACCCGCCCCAGGACAGGTGTAGCACTCACATCTATAATTCCAACATTGGATCACGAATCAATCATAAAATCTAAAAGCCTGCCCCATGACTGCATGTTGCTTTGGGGGGACACCCAGACACAAACCATAACAGAGCTGAAACAAAGGAATGGGATGTGTTATGTACACGTACCAACTCCATGCGAGAAATGTAAACATTATGTACTGCAAACATTCATGAACGAGAGAAGGGGATGAAAGGGGATCATCCAAAATTAGATAGCCAATTGCATTCTCTATTGATGGCAGTTACACTTCAATTTTGGAGAATCTTTTACAAAATAAATGATTGTAGAAATAAAATGATTAATAAGTGCTGAGCTTGATAATCTCTTCTCATAAAGGCGTTAAACACTTTCAGTAATAAAGTTCTTTTTTCTACTCTTCTGGAAATCTAGTTTGAATATATAATCATACATGCAAGTGCTGTTTTTTGCCTAATATGATTCAGGGCCAACGAAACAAGTCATTGGAATCTTTGGACATGAATTCACTTACAGTAAAAACAATGGTAGAATTAAAGTCATAGTTAAGTCTAAATTTCAATTTTTATAATTATCTCAGTTCTATTAATTTATTAGATACTTTTTGAATCCTCCAGTTGTTAAATCCTTATGAAATCACTAGAACTATTTCTTTACATGTTAAATTAGACCAGAAACACTGTCTGGCTTTACCAAGGAGGAAATATTTGTTAAAGTTTTAAGAAACTGTAAATTATTACAGAAATATCATTGATCAGTATGAACATTTGATTTAACCACATGATTTTTCATTTAATTGAGCCTTTGTTTAAGGTGACTAAATCAGACATTCCTCTGCCATGACACCACAAATGAGTGAAGAGTTGTAACTGAGATTATTATTGCTGTTGACCTGTTATAAATATAGATAGTTATCAATCTTGAGTATTTGTTGATCTAAAGTCAAATATGAATTTCCTAAGGTAGTGAAAAAATAATTTAGATGACTGTATTTTAAACCTTATTAATTTATTTCCTAAGAAACTAGAAAGCAATCACCATCCCTTTATCAGCATTATTTCATAAAAAATTCAATTTGAATATTTTTCTATAACTCTTACCCCCCAATAGGAATATAACTTTGGATTAAAGAAGAAGCTGGTAACATGGAAAAGTTGGAATAGTTAAGTAGAATAAGGAAAAAGAGTCCATTACAATGCAGAGAGGATAGTTAATTCTAAGTGCCATTTGTAGCAGAGGAAGATTGAGTTTTGTAGTACAGAGAGAGTAGTAAGCTTCAGCAAAGAGAAAAGTTCCCTACTATTACATTGATGAAGGGATCCTTTCTAAGATAGGAAGCAGTGTGGGTGAGGTATGAATTGATTTCTGTGGCTTATAACCTAACTGTGATTGGCAGGACAATTTAGATTCTACATAGATAGGAACCCAGAAATCCAAAGTAGATATGGGAGTTTGATTATATTGATGTTTTGGTTAAATTGATGAATGTGTTTTATTTTCTCTCAACTAATCCTTTTCAAAATAAGATTGCATGGCATATCTGGGTCTCTGGCAATATCCTAAAATTCTTTTTTAGTTTTATTTATTGTATATCTAGTATATCATTGTGACCTATTAGAGATAGATAATTTAATTATTTGTAGTAAATAACTGGTTAGCAAAACATGCTGAAGTGGAAATCTGAAAACTTGTTATCCATTGTTTCATAATATAAGCATATTTTACTTCACAATGAAGAGTTTCAATAATTTTTTTGGTGTTGTTGAAATGAGTTCAGTTACATGAATAAACTCTGAAGTTGGACTCAAGGATTTTTTAAAGTTCTTTCTATCTATGAACTTCTAGTAATTAGTTTAATCAATATTTGCAGTGTCCCTTTACTACACCCTTTATATAGTTCTATTTACATCTTTCACTTGTGCATTAGCCATAGAATGATCAGCTGGCTTTCCTCATCTCTCACAGAGATAAGTTTTAGTATAACGTTTGGTATATATTTTTACTGTTTTATTTCCTTACTTCTCTCTACAAAGTATAACCTAACATATTTACGAGTTTCCAGGGTTGCTCAGAAATATGAACCACCTACTTTATGTATCTTGGGTCCACTAATACTTCTTTTGACTCAGCTCATTTTGAGCTTGTTCTTTTAAAATATGCATATCCCTGAAATATGAATTATATTTATCCCTATAGTGTATCTCAAAATATATCCCTAAAATATATCCCTAAAATATGACTTCTCCAATATCCTTGTACACATGAAGTTTCTGAGGAACAAAGGTTAACTTTTTTCTAAAGTTACATAACTTATTATTGAAAAAGCCCTAAGACTATAACTTGAAGTTTTTTCAATGAAAAGAAAGACTTTCAAATTTTAGAAACAGTGGTTTTATACTCAAAGCAATATGCCACTTTATTATATCATATGCAATACACAATATTCATGGGCGTATTTTCCTCTTAAGAATGGACACAATTCAAAAGGGTTTCTTAGGGAAAATTACAGAAATTGGTGAAGAGATATGTGGAGATATACCTCTGATATTAAAGAATATTCTCCCAGCATTAAAAAAAGAGGCTAATTGGAAAAGTGTTTTGGATTAAGGCACAGTTTACCCTAAGGTAAGTAGATGTACAGAGGAAGGAAAACTGAAGTGATTTTCCATGTGCTATGTTCTACAGCTGAGAATTTAAAAAGTGTTGCCTAGTGAGTTTAGTTTGATCATTTGTCACAAAGAGATGCTGTTACTTTTTGTACAATCTTCTCACACTTGGAAAGGATTTATCCAGCAATAGTCTTACCTGATCCCTGCTGGGTTCTTGACTGATAATTACCTGACCAGTGTAAGATGGCTGTGATGTCCAAATCCCATCCACTGGGCATACTTTTCTCTTGGTATATATTTTCAGATATTTACTCAACTGTTAGTTAATAACTTCCATTTTTTTTTTGCAGCTGAAAAAGCACAGACTCTGCTAAAGAAGTGTTGCTATGTAGGATTTTAAAAATGGTTATTTGTACTAATGGTTTCTCTGTTAGCGAGAAAATTTCACAATGAGAACATCTGTGCTTGTGCCACATGAGATGTGCGAACATGTACTGCTCATCATTTGTGTCCTGTATCCCTTGCCTGCTTTTAAATTTATAGTATATACAAATAGGAAGGAGCAAAATAAAGTACATAATTAAGAGACTTTATCTGGAACTGAGATTGGGCAAACTTCAACCCCTGTGCCAAATTTGTTCCACCACCTGTTTTTGTACAATTTCTTTGGAACACAACCATGCCCATTTGTTCTTTTATTGGCTATCACTGTTTTTGTGCTACACTGGTGGAGATGCATAGTTGTAACATAGAGCATGTGGCCCACAAAGCTTAAAATATTCATATCTGATTCTTTACAGAAAATATTTGTCACTTCTAGTAAATTCACTTGCTCAAGAAGCCTCTTGAAAAGATATTTACTGATTAAAAACTCTTCACTAATTTATTATACACTATACAGGCAAATTCAGAGATTCCATGAACTAAATTTTCTTAACACATAAACTAGAATTTAAAAAACATAACAAACTTTTACCATAGTAAGCTCAATAAACCCATCCTGGTTAGTCCCACAGGACAGTGGCTAGTCCACTGACCTAGGAAATCAATGATGGGAACAAAAGAAAATGCAGAGAATTAATTGTAAAACTGTGTGAGGCTGTTGAATCAGAAAGAAAATGAAAGGTTGAGCTGGGCTCATCAAGTAAACACATACAGAGATTTTTGCAATCAGAGCTGCATTTTCTGCATGTCCCCGTTAAGTATGAGCACAAATTAAATTTAGTTCTAAATATATTTTATGATGGAAAGTAGGAGGCATGTGTTATCTCTGCTGGTAAAATTACTAGACTAGAGATTATTGGCTAACAATATCTCATCAGGCAGAAAACTGATCGCCTCATAGCAGCTGAGAAGCAGCTGAGACAGAGAAGGAAAGATCAGTGTTCCCCAATTCCTCCCATTCCCCCAGTGACCTAAGACCGCCCTCTAGTACCTGACTAGTAAAGTGTCCACTGTCTTCCAAAAGCACCATGGGCCCAAGACTTTAGTGTATGAGTATCTATAGTGCACTTCATATCCAAACTGCAGTAGGCATAGGGTTATATCTGACAAAGCAAAAAAAAAAAAAAAAAATTAGGGTTAATAGCAAATCTGAGATATCAGAGTGGAGAGGGATCTATGGAAAGGGTTATTTATATTTAGATATCTGGTTTTTTGCTGGAATGGTCAATTCACAAGTATCGATTATTATCATATTACAGAAAATAAATTGGTTAGGTATGTTACATTTTATGGGTGTTCCAGTGGTACAATCAGTTATACTTGCTATGTAATAAAATACAATAAACTAAGCTATTTGTATCAAGCACCATTGTATTTTTTTCTTTTTAGCTTTGAGTTATACAGATTAGAAGTTTATCCCCAAGTGGCTGGGTGGATGTTCTAATCAGGATATCAAAAGTCTAAAATTGTGATTTTATCTGGGTGAGTTCTTGGTTGCAGGCTTTGAGGAAAATCTACTTTGAAAATCTTTCTTGCACCTAGCAGTCCTCTGTTCTGTGTGGCTGCAGACTGGGGTGGGCACGTCTTTGCAAGCTGTCAGCTGAGGGTTACTTTCAGTTCCTGTGGACCGCTTGCATCCCTACCTACATGGTCTCTGCGTTTTAAAGCTATCAAAAGCGCATCAAATCCTCTCAGTCTGTGCCTTTCTTAATTCCTTTGCTGAAATCAACTGGAAAACATTTCTCAATTTTTAAAGTTTCATATAATTAGGCTCACTTGGGTAGTCTCCCTACTTCAAGACTGTGCTTCATCATGTACTTAATCACAGGAATAGAATCCACCAAGTATGCAGTCCCACAGAATATGTTGGGTGCATACATAGGAGGTTGAAAAGTCTTGGGTATCTCAGAATAATTCTACCTATGCATCAAAAATCCAGCAAAGTGGCTAAGAAGAACTCAACAACTATGATTAATCCAGTTATGTATAGCAAAAGCCCATTTTGAGGAAATACAAACTAAGTAAAAAAGAGTTTATTTTTCTGATCCATGTCTGAACCTTTCACTGAGATCTTTATTGGGTTTTAACACTTAATTTAAATCAGTTAAAGAATGTGCCTTTCTTGAATTTTGAATGTAAATTTCCTAATACGGTACGTTAGACCTAAATCATTAAATTCCATGGGCATGTGGGCTAACTGCAGTTTGTGAGAGAGTTTCAAGGGATGTGTCTACTTCTAACGTTCTGTGATTGTACAACTCTAGGTATCATTTTTCTGATACTTTTTAACTTTAGGTTTGCTTTAGGCTATCAAGAGTATGAAATTTACAAGATTTATAGTAATCGGTATATCATGGATCATAATATTTTAAGCTATAAAGCCCGACTTCCTGAGCCCTACTTCTTACGCAGAGATGAACAAGAGCATACCCTCTGATCTAAGACTCCTTATGCAGCAAATTAGAAAAATGCTTTAGTTCTGAAGAATAATGTGGACATTTTACATAAGAATGTAACATATATAGAATATGTGAAAACCAGACAGCAATATCAGCTATAATTGCTTATATGTTATGTATGTATGCTTATAGTTATTTCATTTTATAGTTATTCATAAGATACTACATTTTAAAATGCCCTAGTGTAGATAATACCAATGCTTTAGTAATCTATCCCTTTATCCTTGTCCAGAAATACAAGACAAATGATAACTTACTCAATATTTCATAGCAGTATTTATATTAGGTGGTCTTTATTATTTAAAAATATCATTAAGTATGTAATTATTTTTTTATATTTATTTATTAAATATAGTCTCAAAATTTTAATTTATTCTGTAGCTAAAAATCCCTTTCCTTTTCCATAACTTCAAATAGTTTAAATCTCCCCAGTTGCTGTCGGCGTTTTTAAAGTCACTGAGGTTTTATCAAGTGCTTTTGGCTTTTTTTTACTGTTTGGGATGTTTTTGCATTGATGCAATATATACTGCTGAGAACTAACAGGATATTTTTTGCTATCTTGCTCATTTTTTAATAAAATCAATGTCTTATTCTTTATTAAAAGAGTCTGGAAATATTGGGTGAAT
This sequence comes from Chinchilla lanigera, assembly GCF_000276665.1. NCBI lineage: Eukaryota > Metazoa > Chordata > Mammalia > Rodentia > Chinchillidae > Chinchilla > Chinchilla lanigera. The sequence continues at coordinate 25,229,624 of NW_004955405.1, read as the reverse complement.
TTGTGAAATATTTTTATTTTGTTCACCTTTTATATCTCCTTTTATGAAAGAAAATGTTAGTCTATTTCTCATTTTAAGTATTGTAACACATCCTGATAAAATGCTGCAGGCCTTGATAGTCGACCATGACAGAGACAGAGCACCTCACTGTTGAGGAAGTCAGTTTTTTGTAAATGTTTGTGCCTTGCTTTTTAAAGATTGCCTGCTCCCAGAATGGCAGCGTTGCCTTTGCTTAGTTATAACATAGTGTCATGTTTCCCTTTATGTCAGGAACTGCTGATATGACAACTCAAGGGAGCAAATGGTGAAAGGAGAATTAGGTAAACCAAGCAGTTCCTTGTACAAAATTACGTGCCATATGCTCAGCACATAGGTCACAGAACATATTTGAAAAACTCCAAAGAAAACAATGTATTTCAAGTTTATGTAAATGAATTCTTGCAAAATTAACCAAGTAAGTATAAAGTAGAAAACATGCATTTCTGGAGTTTTTGTGATAAATATTTTGTTTTGCTGTTTTGTTTTGTTTTGTTTTTCTTCTGAAACCAGGGACTGAACTCATGACCTTGTGCTTGCCAGGCAGGTGCTGTGCAGCTGAGCTAAATCCCCAGCCCCATGTGATAAATATTTTGGGGAAATTCCAGGGCTTTGGAATTAGAAAACAAGAGGGTGACTACTAATAGACATCTGCTTAGAATCAGGGGTTGGGGTTGGAGGTTGATGCTTTATGGGGTAGCTGATTCTGTGAGATGAATGGACCCAGAGGGATAGAAGGAACCTGGTAAGCTAACCGTCACTCATTTGCAAAGGACCCCTTGGTGCTAACAAAAAAACACAATCCTGCTATTATATTTTGGGGGCTGGGTGTGGAGAAGTGTTTGCTCCAAATGGCTCATAGGACACTGGTTGATGGGAGGAATCAAAGGAAGTTCAGAGACTCTTGGGGCTTATAGGACCAAAATTCTTTCATGTCTATATTAAGAAGGACTAACACACATCGGTGGAGATACATGATTACTGAGAAATGGAAATCTTTCATAGATAAACTGGTTGAATAAATAAGTAATTACCAACTGATATCACTTTAGGAACAGTAAGTTAACTAGTTAACACATTTCTATTGATGCTATATTATTTTTTGATGCCAAATGACACAGGCTAACCTAATTAAGGGAATAGACCTGCAAATAGATTTTCCTTCACTGCATTCTCAAAAAAGTCCCAGCTCAGAAAGCTAGAGAAGAAAATATCATCCCTCAATAGTTAGATGAAGAAATTTTTTTTTTCTTTTAAGTTGAAATACACCAAAAAGCTGACATGCCTGAGAAAATGTTGAGAAAAAAACCTCTAGGGCAATGCTGCTGATGGAAGTATAATAAAAGTATCAGAAGTGAGTCACATACTTAATTTGAAAATTCCTAGGAGTCACATTAAAAGAATAAAGCCAAAAAGGGAAAATAATGTAACATTATAGTTTACTTATCCAAGTATATCATTTGAAGCATAATACAAAATCATTCATATTTTACTAACTCGCTGAAATTTTTTGTGCCTTTTACCCTTACAACACTTCGTACTTTGGACTATCATATTCCTAGCCTTTGACAACTTAATTCAGCACTTGGCTCTGTATCAGATGGGTCAGGTCTAGGGAAAATCCTGTCACTCAGCTGCCATTTTACATTTAAAGTCTATAATGTGAAGAGGTAAAAAAGATTTTTCCTACGTTTATTGTTGGGCAGTCTCTGATACCTAGGGCAAAGCATCAAATGTTTCTCTGTATCACACAGCTAATTAAGCACACTAGATGAACTGAAAACACTATTTTGTCTTCGTGTGTTTGCACTGATGGAGTAAAAGTATTTGTAAATGTAAATTATTTAACTCAGGATCTGAAGGAAACATGACAACTGCATTTTATAAATGGTATAACAAAAAGAAAGACATTTTATTGACAGATAATTAGTTACAGAATTCTTTATCATTATGATTTCATTACTGATATATTTCATATACACATTAAAATGTATTTCAGTAACAGCCACATGTGACATTTCTATTTATTCTTTCACTTTGCCAGTCTCCCAGATAAGATAACAGATATAATTTTGTGTCATTGTAACTGCTGTCTTTACCTAGGAGATTTCCAAGTCAGGAATCTAAGTGGTAGGGAACAGAAAGCACTTTGGCTTTGCTTAATAAAGAAGGGCCATGAAGTCAGTCACATGACCATATATATGTACTGATATTTCATTCGATCTCTAGTAAATTTTTCTGCCTATTTATAGAAGGGTGCTCCAGTAGAAGCTCTCTCTGTCCCTACTTGCATCTTCCCTAGGCCATGAGAGGTTATTAGATAGACAGCCAGGACCTTTCCCATGTCTTGACTGTCAATTCCTCATGAAAATAACCACTATTATTTCAGAAGCCTGCAGATATAATATTTGGCTATGGAAATACACCTTTAAACAAATGTACAGTGTAGCTATAACACTTTTATCACAGAAGAGGATGAAATGAATATACATGTATATTTCAGGAAACAAAGAGCTAAAAAATGCATAAAAGTAAATAACTGCCTGTATTTAGCTATGCTAATTTCCATCTCGGACTTCAGATTATATTATTTGTATTTCATATTATTTACCCAGTTTTTGAAAATGATTTTAATTAGTTTTTGCATATTTTTCATGTTTGTTTTTATTGCATAAATAAGTGTGTTTTGGATTATGTTTTGTATTTTTTGGCATACATTTCTAGCTGTTTTGGGCTTATGTTTGCTGAAATAGGAAGGCCAAAAATTTTGAAGGGCAGATGACAGCTGCTTGCTAACTTCACGTGCTGCACACTAATTCTGTAAAGAACATTGCAAGTGCAGCAGAAAAGTAGAAATTGATGGGCCCTTATCAAGAAGATTTTTTTTTTTTGTTACCAAGAATTGAACTCAGGACCTTGCACTTGCCAGGTTGGCACTTGTGCTGCTGAGCTATATACCCGGCCCTGTCAAGAAGATTTGTATTAGTAGTACATTTCTCTTGCTCCTAATTAGTTTAATTTTTCTTAAGTATTTACCATTTAATAACCTAAAACTGCTGGCAAGTTAATATGTTGGAGAACTGTGAGTGTTCAATGTTAGGCTCCAACTCAGCATATTTTTTGCATCACTTTTCTCCCCACTGCTTAAGGCTTTTACTAGCTATTTAAAGACCCAGTTTTCATCCTTGTGTCTTAACCATTAATCTCCCGTTTCAGGGTTTTGTTTAGTTCTCTTGACCAACATTGACCTTTACATTTTGTTAAAATTCTGAATTACACTAGCAAAGATTAGAAGTTTCAATCAGTATTGATGTAGTAGTTGTCATTTGAACTTATTGAGATGACATTTATTTTGATAGCCTTAAGAAGACAATCTAATTTTCATTTATGTTATAATAATATGTCCAGTGGATGAGTTCCATAAAATTTAGAAATCTCATTTTCTGTCATCTTTGCAATGCTCTGCTATATACACAATTTGAATAAATGTACTAAAACATACAAAAGAGAATTTTCTAAAGATTTTCCATCCCTTCTCATTCAGTGATCTACAATCTCATAGTTCTGCTTTCCTTGTCCACTATGTATGCTTATCCACAAATATGCCATGTAATAGTTTGTGGCTGTTAGAGATTGAGGTATGAATAATTCAATATTTTTCAATCTTCTTTTATATGTAATACTATTTAACAAGCTGGGAGGAAGATTGTGCTACATCAAGTTACAGATAAAGAAACTGATTTTTAGAGACCTTTTTTTTGGCACCAGGATTCAAACTCACAACTTTGCACTTGCTAAGCAGGTGCTGCGCCACTGAGCTATAACTCCAGTCCTGATTTTTAGAGATTAATTTTACAAAACTGTCACTGTGCAATTCTGACCACTTCTTACCATTTCTATTTCTCTCACCTTGTATCATCCCTGAGAAACACTAGGACATTTGGCTCCACTCCTTGAAACACCCCTTTTCCATTTTCAAGAGACTTGCCAGTCTAGGTACACTCTAAGCAGCCGGGAACTGGAATCTCTGGATAAGCGGTATCGGAGGCTATTCTGGAGATTGGCAAGGCTAACACCCTCAGCAGGAGCTGCCTTTCATGCTCAGGCAGCCATTGCTTGGATTGCTGTTCATACAATGGTACAAAGAGCGCCAATGATGTCACTACTGTGTGGTTGAAAGTGTAATACTCCCTACACAGTAACCCGTCAAAATGAACAAGTTGTTACTGGATCTGTTGTGTGGCACTGGTGTTGGAAACACGTCTCACAGATTTTGCCATGTGGTACTCTTGCTCCACATGCTCCTCCAAGGGATTTGACAGCTGGCGGTAATGGAGAGTATGTACACCTCAGGGATCTTCCAAGAAGTGCTGTTGGGTCTGTATGTGCTTCTTATGGAGCTTCTTTCACTAGTATGTTGCAGTTAACCTTTGATTTTCCTCGTACTGTCTTAAACTTATCCCTCACGACCTGTTCCTAGACATTTTCTTCAATCTTTTAGAAACTTATTCCACTGTACAGTATGCTTGGGCTATGTAGGAGACATACTTTGTGTCTTATGACTATTTTAAATGACTGCACTTGACTTCTTACTACAAAATCTAGGATAATACTTGGAAATGAAAGTATATAGAAACAGTCTTCTCAAAGCCTCTCAGTGACTTCCCATCATACTAATAGCCCAAATCCTTGCAATGGTTTCCATGTTCTTGTTCATTATGACACCTCTAATTTCATACTTCTTCACTCTCAAGTTATTAGCAAATATCTCGAGAACGTTTGAGATCTGAGCATGGAGCCAACAAATATACAAAGACTTGTACTTGGCAGAATGAACTAGTTGCATCTTGTTTCATATTTCCTGAAGACTGAATGGCTTCAGACAACACTAGTTGCTTATTATATCTCACAGTTTTAGAGGAAAAGAATGAACAAGTGGAATGTTTTGGCTGGGGACTCCAGCATGAGGTTGATATTGCAGTCATCTGTCAGTGAGGGTTGGAGTCCTCTGAAGGCTGGACTGAAACTGGAGGATTCATTTCTAAGAAGGATCATCCACTGGCTAGCTGATGCTGACTTTTTGTCAACAGATCTAAGTTGGTATCTCATGGCATAGAGGCAGGCTTCGCTCAGAATGTGATCCACAAGGCCAGTGTAGGAGGTACTATTTCTTTTATGACCTGCCTTGAGAGGCTCACATGGTCATTTCTGTAATATTCTTTTTTAAAAATTATTGTATTATTACATATAAATTATGCAGAATAATGGGTTCATTCTTGGAATCTTGCTATATTCTTAGATTATTTTCAGACTTCCTTACTTTTCCCTACTTCCCACCCCACCTCTCTGATTTTCTTCCCCATTTCTAGTAGTATTCTTTAGTGGTATTGTCTTAATTATAGAAAAACTCCTGATTTGTTGTGCAGGGTATAAATATGTTCTAGAAGTCTAGAATCCCTGCAGATCATCCTGTGGCTGGCTGTCACATGTAAGTAAAATCTTGCACAATGCTATGTATGAAACTTTACCTGAACTGTTGCTATTTATCCAGTCTGGGTTGATTTTTATGTCATTTTTAGTATATAGAATATTAATAGCATATTTGAATCCTAACAGATTCATTGAAAGATTGGTTTAAAGAGCTTTCAACTACAAGAATAACTTAAAATTCAAATTATTTAAAAAGTTGGGGATCTTTAAAGGCTCCTCCTTTCAAATATAAATAAGATGACAGATGATTAACCATTGCATGACTTTGAAGATAGATTTATTTCATTCAAACTGAGAAGTGATTACCATGACTTAAACGTTGGAATGTGACTATAAATGTTCTTAAGCTTTTAGTTTGAGACCTTGAAAGAATATTTGGAAATCGATTGCCATAGGTCTTGTGATTTAAAGTTGGATGCAACTTTACTAGCCAAGTTATATTAGTCCTCATTAGGATGTTAAGCTTTGAAGTAGCTCTAAAGGATGTTTATTATTATGCAAATATATCTTGTTAGTTTGGAAATGAGAGGCTTGATTTCTTTCATTTCCTTGCTCTCTTCATTTGGTATAGTTATAAACTAGCTATTCTACCATTAGGTATCATGTCAAACCTGCCTCTACTCTGATATAGTGAATTTCTATTGCTTTGAGGAAAGAAAGATGATTTTTAGTGGCTTTTCATATTTAATTTTGTCATGGTGATGCTGTATATAGTCTTCAATAAGTGTGCTTTCTTTACACACAAAAGATAATATTATGAAATTTATTATTCAGGTGACGTGAACAGCAAAAACAATCTAAAAGATTTACTTACCATGTAAATTTAAGTTTTTACTTTAAGAATAATACAAACTTGTTTTGAGACTCTGCAGTACAGTGGATGAGCTATTTTTCTAATTGTTCTGGTGTGGACATTCAGGCATGGAGATTTAGAAGCACTGGATACAGAACTGCATTACAAATATTAATTTCAAGATGGCAATGCAATTTTTAAAATTCTGTAGATATTTGAAGCATTTAGGTTATAGTATAACACAGTGATGATTGAAAATTTCATGGCCAGAGGTATACCTAAGCAGCATAACACCTGCCTGGCAAGTGCAAGGTCCTGAGTTCAATTCCTATACAAAAAAAAAAAAAAAAATTGAAAAGTTCAAAAAATGAAAATGTTTCTCAAGTGCTTCTCTTGATTCCATTTTGTTATGTATTTTTCTTTCCTCAAATTTCTACTTTTGGCATACTTTTATACATTTAACTTGCTTGCCTTTTTAAATGTAAATAGGATTTTACTGAATTTATTAAAGAGAGTAAGGCATTGCTATGAATCCAAAAGCAGACATTAAATAAATAAATATCCATTTTAATAATTTTGATAACAAGAGAGCTAAAATATCCCAAGTTTTTCTTGGACAAAGTGAATAAGAAGATATGAAATGTGCTCTCAGCCAGTAGTTAAAGATGAACTTAAAATAAACAAATCAGAAGACATCACTGTGATTCTTTCTATTTACCAACAATAGGTAGTAAATAAGGTTTATTTCTGTGATAAATAGGATATGGATGATATTTTCTAAAATTTCTTGTAAAATACAAGGACAGAGACATTTAACTCAAGTTAGAGACAACTACTTTATTAGTCAGTTTTCCCCTTGCTGAAGTACAATAATTGCTGCCTGCAATTTAAAAGGGGAAAAGTTATTTTGGTTCATGGTCTCAAGTGATTCAGTCCATGGTTGGCTGGCTTCAAGCCAGAAATATGGTAAAAGTGCATGGTATAACAAAGCGTCTCAGTATATGGTGGCTGGAAAACAGCAAGGGAATGGTAATTCACTGGGTTTGCCCAAACCAAATAAATTGAAAATTAAGCTAACTGTCACAACTGTTAAAATAATAATTTTATTATTAATTATATTTATAGTACTCATGACTAGGTTGTGATATTGGTGAATATTTTGGCTTGCATTCTTCTGCTTTTTTTGTGGTACGAAGCTTCTCTATATCTTACTTGTATGCCAAATCTAGGGTACTTTTGTGGCTGTTCATTTGAAGTTACAACTAGACATGACTCAATAGTTTTACCCACGGCCAGATGAACAAGTGAGTCAGCCAGTCAGGCAGCTCATGGGAACCCATACGTTAGGGTGCCATGTACAGCCACCGAATCCCTACAATGAATGTAATCTTCACATATTGCAAATGTGTACTAATAAAATTTTTAAAATAAATTCAAAAGAAAAATATCTTTAAAACAAAATGAAGGAAAATAAAAGATTAATAGGATGTTAACATATGGCTGATAGTGTAATGGAATGGAAATATTACATTTACCAAAATTCCCCAGAGACAGTTCTCCTTAGTGAACTTGTATCTTACATGACATACCTTGGGGAGGATTATTCCAGTAACTTTAGGGCTTTAGTCTGGGTGAGCAAGATTAGAAAACTTTATTATAGAATAAAATATGTATAAATAGAATGAGACAAACTTTTTAATGTAGTTCCCTCTTCTTATACAACACTCAAACTTTCATGGAAATAAATATAAAATATATATTTGAAGAACTTCAGTTTAATGTAGTGCTAAAGTTTAGCCCATTTCTAGGGTTTTCCCATCTAGTAAAACCTTCCTAATTCCCTGATGAAAAGCTCTCCCTATCTCCCCCTGTGTCTCTGGGCTTCATTAGGGAAGCAGTTAAGCCACTTCAGTCATCATTTATAAGGAAGGGCAGTTGCCACATTACCTAGAGTAGTCAAAAATGTACTGTCTTTTAAGACAGAGAAATTGAATGGGCTGAACATCCCCAGTCACTTTTCTCAACTCATCATCATATAAATATTGCAAATAATTTCTTGTACCTTGGGAAGAAGTTTATGTGTGTGTGTGTGTGTGTGTGTGTGTGTGTGTGTGTGTGTGTTTGGGTCAAAGCCAGGAATGTACTCTAGTGGGAATCCTGTCATGGATACATCAGGTCAGTAAAATGGAGTTCACCACCATTCCAGACTGCTCAATAATTCCCAGTCTTTATGGCTCACTGGGATCAACTACTTTGTTTATGGTCATTTACAGTTGTAGCATTCCTCAGAGGTGAGAATATGGATAGATTACCAAAAGTATAAACACTTTCACACATGTATGAATCTGCATCTCTCAGAACTAGACACTTGTTTATTCCTTCTGAAACACTATAGAGTGGTTTAGCATGTATCCTGAAGGACTAAGATATGGCTCATATTATTGCATCAATTAAAGTAACTATTTGCCTAATAATAAATAATCATAGAAAGTTAAACTATAAAATATAGGGAAAAGTTAAAGGGTCATTCTGTGGCAAGTAGAATTTGTACTGGTATGAGTGTCTTTGATCTTATTATCCATGCTCTAAGGAATCATCTGTTACTTTAATCCTTACTGGGTTAGGTTCATTCATTCTTAAATTTTCAGTTTAGATAACATTTCTTCCAAAATATGTAGATCTTGCTTGGAGTGGTTAGTTTCCTTTCTGTTTGACTCAATCCTGTTCAACATTTAGCACCATTTGCTTCTTGTTATGGAGCCCTATTCATTCTTTTGGAAGTAAATTCTAGTTTCAAGGTCTGACTCCATTTCCGAGTTATACACCTTCTAAGGGCATTATTATTATGACCATTTTGTTTGCTACTATTAGCAAAGCAATTGTGACTTTAATAAATTGTTATCCAGAAAGAATGATTGACTCCAAGAGAATAGAAGCCATTAAGTTTTCCTATTGTGAAGCCTTAGATTTAATGTTTGGGGAATTGACAGATTTCATATAGCAATTGTTTTTCACAGGTGGCTACCATGGAGACATGTACCCATGTTGCTGTTTTTGGGGCTTACCACTCCATGGAGATAGTTGGCTCTGTTCTCTTTTGTTAATCATACATCTTGTGTGTGATTTTTTTTTTTTTTGCGATCAGAATTTTTTGCTGTTCCTAGGAGTTTATGTGGAGTTTATGAAAAATACTCAGTATACAAAAAGTACAAAATGAGGACACTTACAAGTAATAGGAAATTTCTGCAAGTACCTCAACCAAAAGGAGTATTTGAGTTTCACATGATGCTCTCTGGTTCACTAAGAAACACCTCGAAGGCCTGGGATTCTGTTTCCCTCATGATTTACATCTGGGAGAGAAAAGTACAAAAGGCACCATGATGCTGCCCAGAAAGAAGGGGAGAGATCATTTAAGAGATGATTTGCACTTGGGAGGAGCCATAAACGCTTGCAAACAAGTGAAAAATCTGCCTTTAAATTTAACATTAACATGTTCAAATCAGTTCATTTATTCTTAAGCACTCTTATCATCCATGATTCTATTGTTCACTTACGGTTTAAAGTACATGTGCCGGCCGTCTCTCTGCAGCGTAAGGGAATCAGCCTCAGTTAAGTAATGCCTTATGAGGTTATCACCTCACAAAACGCCCAGTGTGCCTCCTTAAGTCATGGTAAATAGTTCAGCGTTTGTAGTACCTTGCAACAGAATTGTTATGAATTAGATGTTCCGATGTTTGTTGATTTTTAATTTCTCCAAGTTAAAATATGGCGGGCGGTATTTTCTCACACGAGGAAACTTTAAAGAATTTGCATTAGGGAAGTGTTATGATCGGTGAGGTGTTTTAGGCAGAATAATTTTATGTTTGTGAGAAAAAAGGAGAGGCTTAGTGTGAAGAAACCTGGCTAGGAGACCATTCAGTACAGGTAAAAAGTCACATTATGTGCAGGCTCTTATTTAAGAGAGATGCAATGGAAATAAAAGGGGCAAGACTGCACGGGTAATTACAACACGTGTGGAAAGACAAATTCTGAGCTGGATGACAAAGATAGATGGTGGTTTCTTATGAAATGCAGCAACCTGTGCCAATCTTTATAGAATCTGAAATACACATATTGAGAATATTCTATAAAAGACAGTTAAAGCTGAGAACTTCCATACATACAAGTCTCATAATTCTCTATTATCTGAGGAAAAAAGTTGTTGATGGCAAATCTGTGGCCGGGAGTCAAATATACACCCACAACAACCATGCCAATATAAACAGCATGAATTAACAGTGGGAGAATGCTATGCACAAGATTCTTAGTACATTTTTGCTTGAAAGCAGTAATAAATCAGTACTGCAGAAAACCTTTGTCCCAATATAACACCTTCCCTCAAGGTAATGAGGATGTGTTCCTCATTTATTACTTGTCTAAGCTTTAACCTTTGTAACTTCCCCTAAGTCAACTTACAATTCTTGTTTTAGTGTGATGATTTATGTATCATGTTATTAAATATTTCATGAAAAATATACTTTTTCCTCAATATCCCCTAAAGTCATTTTAGATAGAATGTTTTTCCCTTCCAACTTGTCTTCCTTTAAACCTGAAATTGAGATGACTAACAAGAAGATAAAAGGGCAATGCTTTTTCCTTTGGCTCCTTAGGGTAGTGTAGGTAGGGGAAAAGAGGGAGGGAGTTCATGGTACTATTTTTATAGATGGAAGTCAAATTCTCAAATTCCAGCTGAAACCCATGGATAGTTTCCCGTCATGACCTTGTGACTGACCTTAGATTGTGAATTCAGGAATGGAGCTGAGTAGGTGTATTTTAAACAGCATGTAAATTATGCATTAGCTATGACTGCAAAGTGAAATACGGATGTTGTATTTAGATAACCCATACAAAATTTATCTCTGGTGAAGTAGCCTAAATAAGCAATCTCAGTTAATTTTATATTCATAACCAGTGAGGATGATTTTAGTAGGTTGATCTGAGAATACCATAATTTGGGGTTGATAATAATAATGACAGTTGCTATATATTGATAGCTTCTTATTTGCAGCATACTTTGCTTAACAATTTATATACATTGTTTCATTTGTTGTGTCTAATGATCTGAGATCTGGTATTTGTTTTCCTATTGACATTTCAAGCAACTAATGCTCAAAAAAATGAACTCGGTCAGGGTTGTATAGTTTTTAAGAAGCAGGACTGTTTTATCTGATGTCAAAAGCCATGCTCTTAACTACTATAATAAAACTAGTTGATAACTCCTTTATTTTTTCCCACTTCTGGACTATGAGCACACACATTTCTACTTTAAATGAAGTTTAAAAGTACTTGATTTATTTTAAAAGTGTTTCCTATATGTTATCCACTGTCCTATTTCTGCATTTTATAATCCATAAATGACTGCTTGATTCATGCAAGTCAAGATGCCAGTTTTAATCGTAGAAAAGAATGGGTCAATAAAACTGTTTTCATTCTGCCTTGAACATTTCAACTTCAAGAAAATAATATTATTTTAATAGGAATTTATTGACAAGAATGATGAGTTATTGGTGAATAAACAAAATATCACTTCTATAAAGACAGTATTATAGGTGGTGCTTTGCCAATGATCTGTCAAGTATATTTACAAACATTATCCTTTCACAGGAGAGAAAAGAAAATCTCCACATTAACGCAAAATACTTTTACTTTGAAATATGGGTGATAGGCGTCAGAGTAAGTAATGACTGATAACTTGCATTATTTTCTGGATCTGAGGAAGAACATTATCCATATCTAAGTGTATGATGAACTAGCATTATGATATTCATCTATAAAAATAAAATTATTTGGTTACCTCTACCTAAGCATCACTTATCATTGGTAAAAAGTAAAACTGCATATGAATGATGAAATTAGCACTTCTCAAATACCTTACTTATTGCAGTCTTCTGTAGTTCTAAAATTCATTTCTTTTTTTTTTTTTTTTTTGGTTTTTTTCTCCGGTACCGGGAACCGAACTCACGACCTTGCGCTTGCCAGGCAGGCGCTTTGCTGCTGAGCTAAATCCCCAGGCCCCTAAAATTCATTTCAAAGCAAAACTTCCACTAGCTTTGAGTGGTCCCTTTCTTTCCAGAGATATCTTATAAGTAATGTCACTTTCACTGTTAAATTAATATCTGCAATATTAGAGATTGAAAATAGGCTCCATTTCATCTGTGAAATTATTAAAAATATGTATTGTGTATATATGTGTATGTTGATACATTCAGAATAATAATGTCTTATTATATTAAACAACCCAAGCTTGAGATATTGGTTTTTGAATATGAAGTTATGAAAAAGTTAAATAATCTTTGGAAAAAATTCATCTTGAAAATAATTTAAAATTAACGTGCATTTGGGTCATACTTGAGCTTAGTACAGAGAAAATTAAGCAGCTATGGTCATTGGCCTATAGCACATAAGCTGCAATATGAAAGAAAACTGAATAAAAATCTAAAAAGTCATACACATTATTATAAACAGCTCTAAGGAAAAAATCAGACTAGCAATGATAGGCAGTAATACAAAATATCATTACCATTCTAATGCAACTTTTCATGCTATTGTAATAGAGCTGAGCTATAAATTCCTCAAAAACCCATGCTGGCATAATATGTGAAGTTTTGTAACATGATTGTTTTGTTTCACTGATAAACCATTTTAGATTAGATATAAAAAAGTCTGCTAACTTTGACAATCATAGATTTGTAAAGTTTGGAATGATTTGTAGAGATGATTCTTGTATATCCTACTCCTCAGTGAAGAATTTTTATCACCCTCTCTTTTACATAGCTATTTACTATAATGTGTGTGTATAGATTCATGAATTGGAGTCCATCAGACATCTGACCATTTTCCTTTCAAGTAAAATAAACCACCACATTCACTCTGAAGATCCAACCACGGAGAATTCTTTCACTGCTATCCTTCACTGATATCTCAGACAGGGGCTGTAACACTATAATTATAAAATTGGGGATATCACCTGCATATCCCATAGAATTATTTGTAAACTTGGCCCAAACCTTCTGCTTTTCTGTCAGAAATATGCCTATTGTAACTAGAAAATATGCTTATTGTAACTAGAAAATAATCATTGTTTTAAATACAACTTGTTTTGTGCCTCTCTTGGTTGAAACCATTTTCATTAATTTGAGATAAATTATCCTTCTTTGAAATTTGTATCATTGATTATAATTAACTTCCTAAACAATGTATTGTTTTAGTATTTGTAGAAATTTGCAAATAAGAAGATGATTACTGTATTTCCTATATTCATCTGTAAGGTATATTTTTAAGTTTAGTTCCATCATCATCTTGTGATTATCAATGTCATCTACTAGTATCAATCCCAAGACATGGAAAATTTTACACTTATATTTTTTAAAAAGAAGATAAATCAGGATAAGTGTTTCCTCTTGGCATGTGGGTATCATACTTTGATTAATGTAGCTTAAGTTTATATTACATTTTTGTTTGAATAGTATTATTTAATGAATATATTGCAATCTATTATTTTAAGTTAATAAAACATATATGAAACTTTGGTTAGGTTTAATAAATTTTGTAATTCCATTGTTTTTCATTCTAGAAGACAAAATGCAAAATTTCTGTATTATGAGACAGGTAACTTTAACGTTCCATTCACATACATTTCACAACTTGTTCTGCTGCTGTCACTTTTGTGCTAGCATTTGACATTAGTGAGACTTTATATCTTGTAAATTGACATAAAACATTAATTACTATATGTACATATTTGGGGATGTTCTTTAATAGGTGAATCCATATGAAGAGGAACAAAATGTTTATCACCAATCTCACCCAGTCCTTCATGTGAGTGTCATTTTTCTCAGCAGTAAGTCAAGTTATCTACTATTTCCTTGTTTCCTGTTCCCTTAAACCTAGGCCATTTTGTTGTCTGGGCTTGATAGATTCTAGGACTGTTGTGTGACTTCTGGGTCAATGCCTCAAGAATTCTTTCACTGTCACTCACTGTGTTAAGAAGTTTGAATTATCCTTCTAAAATGCACATGGAAAGAGAACACCTGGAAGTTGAGGAAATAGGAATAGAAACCAGATAGAAGAGAACTTGGCTGGCCTAGATGGCAATCATTTCATGAACCACTGGTTGACGAAGCCATGTTTAATCCTGTCTCAGGAAAGCTGCTCTAGCTAGAACCAAATGGTACAAAATTGAGTCAAGCCAGCTGAGCCCTGACTAATTTCATAACCTAAAGAATTATGAGCAAGGGCATAATGATTACTCTCTTACGTCTCTAGGTTTAGACCTGTTCTTTTTTTAAAGTTGCATGATTTACTGAGACTACAAGAAAAGCAATGAAAACAGAGAATTTTCATAATTTATGATATTCTCTTCTATTCAGCATATTTTACAGATTGTTTCTGTGCTGGCAAGCTATATTTTCTACAAAATGGTAGTGCTGGAGCTTCAGAGGATATTGTGTTTGTTTGGGGGATATTTTGTAAGGGGAACAATGTAATACAGGACATATATTTTATATGATTATTTATAGTAGTCATCCAAAGAATGTTATGCAAGAGAGTGCAGGAAATCTGCACACACAACATAGACCAAGAATCCAGCTGAGGACCTGGATCCTGTCATAATGTCCTGCATGAGTCCAATTTAAGACCTAGAGCTCATAAAAATGCTTCCCACGAATCCAGCTGGAAGCCCAGAGCCCATAACAATATCTCATGCTGGCTTGTTTCACCGATCTGTGCTGGGAAGGCCCAAAGGTCAGTGGTGGAGTCTAGAAAGTCTGTGCCAGTGGGATGAAGGATTTGTGCTAGCAAGCTGAGGGGTCTGCACTGGAGCCAGTAAGCGATGCTCAGAAGAACCAGAGCTCCCCTGAAAGGTACCACAGCCATCCTCAGCAACAGTGAGGTCCTGAGCTCCTTGGATGATCAAGGTGGCCGAGTTTCAGTCATGGAATCAAAAGCAGCAAGCTTCTCTAGGAGACTGGCAGTGCACCAACTTCCCCTCTGGAGCCAGGAGGCGATGCGCAAGTGAGGATGGGAGCTCCCCCAAAGTGAACCAAAGCCATTCTCAGTGCCAAGGAGGCCCCAAGCTCCTCGGAGGATGAAAACAGCCAAGTTCATCAGGAAAGCCAGCATGACGAGCTCCTCCAAAACAACCAACAGCTCCTGAAAGTTTCAGGAGCTCCCAACAGCCTTTCTCTGCTTCCAACAGCCTCCTTCTCCTCTAGTTCTGCCTCTTATACTGCTGGCAAAAATCCCCAAGTGGGCCTCCCACACCCCACACTACACTTACTCAGTTTATCTGGGGGTTATAAGTTGACCACCAGTTGTCAATACACTGCAGATACCATATAGAATCATTTATCTTGATTTGAAAGTGAATGTATTAAACCTACATCAGTAAAAGAAGCCTTTGTGCTGCTGACACAAGTGAGGTTTATCTTGGTCAACCAATAGTCTGTCCCTACACCAACAGATATTCTATGCCACATGTCTTTACCAACAGAGGCAAATATTTGATCCATAAAACTTTTGTTGAATTTATGAAAAAGAAGAGCTATCAATGAGTGTGACTTTTGTTTTTTTTCTGAAGGCTGAAATTAAAGGGGAGTGAATCTTTTTATTGGTTAATCTTTTTGTTATTTAAGTCACTCATTTGAAGTTACTGAAACATGCTACCAGCAAATACTCTGTCCTTAACCAAAGTTTGTTAGACTCCTACGAATCCTCTTCTCAACTAGAAGTTGAACTTGGCCTTCTTTGTCCTGTTCTTGCTAGGTTTGACTTGCTCTTTTAAAAAGAATCATACTAAGTCAGTTTAGCAATACGATCTACCCCCCTGTTAAGATCAGATTATCCTTGATATCTCATCAATTCTTCATCTTTTACCTTATTGTCTAAGTGTTTATATACCTTCAAGAAGAATCCTGGTAAGTCTTCTTAGAAAGAATTTCATTAAACTTGCTTAATAATTTTTCCATGTATCGACTTTGCTTATTCTGCTAATCAGTTACAAATCCTTAGTTATCTTTGTTATCCCTCCCCTGATGTTTCATTTGACACCTACTGGAATAGTCCTAAATAAAGTTTTCCTTACTTCTTTAACAAGTGCCCAAGTATTTTCTTTCGCTATCAAACCTAAATGTCCTGATTCAGTGGCATTTCTCAGAAAATAACCATGAGGATTCAGTGACGTTCAGGCTTTTATACTCTTTAAAAGGAGATTTTTCTTCTGTGTTAACCATTTTGGTTATCTACATCTGTGGAAATAATAAGCTTATGGATTGACAGCAATAAGAAATAGAATACTATTTTATTGAGGAGGTAAGGAAAATTATTGGGATGCAGAAGTATTTTAACATCTACTGTTACTGTAAGCAAGGTTCTCTTTTAACAAGAAATGAAAGTAGCATGTTTGGATTGGTCTGATCATAGATTCTGTCATAATAAAATACTTAAAAAAAGTACTTAAATACTTATCTATTTTTCCTATATCATATGTGTTATAAACAACCCAAGACAAATCTTCTTCATTCAGTGTTACCAAGGCAAGCCAGCTCTGTCTAATCCAGGGACTGTAGGTTAGACATGCCTCTATGACTTATTGGTGGTGGGGAGTAAAAATTGAAAAATATACACAGAAAAAGGAGATTATTTTTGTTTGTATCTTAGACAGCTTTGAGGCATTCATCATAATATCCTCAGTTTTGTACCTGTGTATTCCATTGCATTAGCTCCAGAAATTTCTCCTGCAAGGTAATTATTAAAGAAGACCCAGAGTGGGCTTGGCTCTTAGGCATAAACTCACAGAATCCATGGTACCTACTGAAGCTTATTTTTGTTGTTTCTCTTATCTCTTTAGTTTTCCCAGCTTTCAATGGATATAGCCTGGTGATATAGTTGACAAAAGTGAAGACCTTGAGCATGTCCAGAGTGAGCCCAGTGGAGAAGAAATTTAAAAGAATTACATGGGAATACCAGGTACCTGGAATGAAAATATGACATTAAGTTTTACCAATAAGATTTTATGTAACTAAATAATGTCATTATGAAGTGAGATTCTTCTGTGATACATTTACAATTTTAAAAAACTTTTGATTGTTTGACTTGAAGTAATTTATCAACATATTTATATTGTAGCATATAAAATCAAAGATTATGCATAAATCATAAATATAAATATATATTATAATCTATGGTATAGAGAAATACCATAGATTGAGAGCAAGACAGATAATTCTTTGGATGAGACAACTCTATTTGAGGTATAACTGTAAAAATTGTAAATGTTTAAATTTTATAAATCTTTACTGCAGCAAAAGACATATTATCCTTAATCTCCCACAAAATGCTCTCCCTTGTGTCCAATATGGTTACCCCGTGTTGTTGGCACTTTCCCAAAGCAGTTCTGGAAGTTCTGTTTTATAAGTGTCTTTATTTGTGCTGTTGTGCCTGGCTCAATGTCTGGATTTCTTCAAAATATTTATTTTACAATGTCATTTTGACTTTGGGGAGAATCCAGGAGTCACAGGTGCCAGATTCAGTGAACAAGGTGGATGAGGACACCGCAATGGTATTATAAGCCCGCTTTTCTCTTGGATGGAACTAAGCAGCAGCATTTACCATATCATTTTTTAAAAAAATTATTTAAGAGAAAAGAAAACTAAACAATAAAAACAATGGTATAAAATTTCAAAACAAGATTGCAGGAGAGTAACAATGGTTAGGACATCGTGTATTGTGATCTTCAAAGTAGTTGCTCTTATTATAAGATACAGGATATTGATCAAACAATATAGGCATAAACCTTTCTTTTCAATAAACTAATAACAATTAGTAGGATAACGATCTTATATGTGTGCATATATCTATCTTGTGTGTGTGCATATATATATATTTATCTATGTATATTCACTATATGTTTTCATCACAATTTGTAGACACTCATGAAACAGAACTTCCAGAACTGCTTCAGAAAATGGAAGGAATGATGGGATAAGTGTGTTTTTATGTGACGGAGACTATTTGAAGGGATTAATGGTAATTTGTGTTTTACTGTAATAATTTTTAATGTAAATATTTACTGTATATTTAGATCACAGCTCATATCACTAATTACGGTATGACAAGTGATTTCTGGGAAATAAATTCATTTATGAAGAATGTTTTGGATCAAACTCTAGAGAAATGATATTTATTAGGGAAATGAAGCCATAAGTCCCCCTTTCCCTCCCTATAACAGTGGCAAAAACAAAGGTGATAAGTGTATGCAAAGTTAATTTTAAATAGATTTTGATTTTTAATAATGACTATTAAGATTGCTTGTTTTAGGACATATTTATATAAGTGCACAGATAATTTTTGGAAGGTAAGGAGGAAAGTTTATTTCTAAATTTCTGCCAAGATTAGAAAACTAGTTGAAAGGAACAAAAAATAGGCTTAGGAAACGTTGTAATCTTGTAGTAAAGACGTTAAGTTGTTGCTGGGTCATTTATTTCACACTACTTTCTCAAGTAATTTTACAAATGTGGTTTCAATCATGTAAAAAATGTAAATAACTGAAGCAACATCCAAGTAGACCTCTGTCTTCGGTGGGACTGCTATAATAAAATTCCATAGCCTTGTTAGCTTATAAAAAAACCAGAACTTTATGTGTCATAGTTCTCAAGCATGAGGCCTCATCCTCTCAAAGCACCACCTTTTTGTACCTCAAGTGGGGAAAGGGCAAATGAGCTTCCTTAGACCTGTGTTATAAGGCCACTCATTGCATTTATGACAACTCACCCCTCAGGAGCTAATCACCTTCCAAAAGACAAGACCTGCTAATACCTTCACATTTGTGATTAAATTTCAGCATATGAATTTGTGGGTGACACAGATATTCATACCATAGCAACTAGATTTTGTAACTGTATTATTAACTTGAGTTGTCTGGGTAGTTTAAATCTTGTTCCCTTTGCATATGTATGTACATAGTCATATCCATAGTTTTGAGGTTAGATATGGGTAAGATATTTTAAGCTTTAAGTGTGTCTCACATACAGGGAGAGTCACTTTATCTAAAAGTAACCATTTCTTTATGACTGATTTCTAGGCAAAGTGCTATAATTCTCCGCTCTATTGGCTGTGACGTGGGGGCTGCCCATTCCATGTTATCGTGGAGGCTTTGTTTTCTTCAGGGAGTTTGCTGATTTCCCAGTCCCTGAACATATGCTTTCACAGAAATGCACTGTCTGTATTTAACTTCATTTACATTTGGGTCACTCGTCACACATATTAAAATGTGTTTTATGACTATAAACACTGAAGTGAACACCTTAAGGACATGGATATCTACCTGTCTATCTATATATCTACCTATGTATATCAGTCAACTGATTGATTGATGTAGATATAACCTTCAAAAATGTGCACTTTTACTTTGTTAAAAAATAGACAAAACAAGGAAGAGCAAAGGGAAGACCCTAAGGAAACTAACAAACAAGGAACCAGCAGGTTTGCAGGCTGTGTTGCATCATTAGTCAACTCCTTGTGGAATTAAA
Organism: Chinchilla lanigera; assembly: GCF_000276665.1. NCBI lineage: Eukaryota > Metazoa > Chordata > Mammalia > Rodentia > Chinchillidae > Chinchilla > Chinchilla lanigera. Next base: position 25,209,737 of record NW_004955405.1, on the reverse strand, counting down.
AGCTAGCTGCAAAATCCAGGCTCTAAATATATTATGGAACATCATTTATTCCCTTTAAACAAAATCAAAGAAAGAAAAATATATTAAACACACTTCTAATTACGATTGTTCATTATCTTTCATCTCGGCTCAGATCTTCACGTTAACCCTCTTTTCCTAACTGAATGGCTGAAGAGATGGTCTTTGTCTCATCCATTTCTCCTTGGGCCTCATCTATTTCAATTTTATTAGTGACAGGGCAACAGCTGTGTTCTCATCTCTTTTAACTTACTTCTTCAATTTGCCCTTAAAATTTTTACAGGAAGATTACTAGAGTATTCCTTAGCCTACCTTATTCTCTGTTAAATTTCCTTAGGGACAAAAGACCTTTCTGCCTATTTCTTAACTTTATTAATTTCTTGAGATCACACAAAGTTTTTCCTCTGTAGATAACTGTATATTCAGATGAATAATTACTTTTAAATGCATTAGGTTGCATTAATACTATTTTCTTAAAAAAATATAAAAGTTGTAAGTTATAAGAACAGGTGAAAATATATTTCATTTTTGGCTTTTAAATCTGCCTCAAAGTTAAACCCAATTTTGAACTTTAAAGAATTTAAGGATATCCAATGAAGCTCATCATTGCAGAATGAAGTAGGTGGTGACAGTTCATGATCAGCTATTTGTGGGGTTGTAGCGAGAATCACCTTCCGTCAACTAGTACACCCAGGAAACCCTAATCAATTTTAACATTAACTCCTCTTCTTTCCTGATGCTGAGAAAACAGATGTGATCATTAAAAATACTTAAATAAACTTCAGCATCAAATTCACAACCTGAATGCACGTATATCTCACTTTCTTCCTTCCTATTAAATGAGTAAAGTCTCGCCTAAGTTCATTTCTCCTACATTTTCTCTGGATCCTATTCCTAGCCACTCACAGGTCCAGAATGTTGAGCTCACTGTATTACCGACCCCTCCAGATTGTGGTCTATTTCTACTTTTCTACCTAAAACAAAACAACTTTAAATGAGTTATCTTTATTAGCTGGTGCTACATCTTCTGCTTGCATTTCCTTTGAATCTATTTCAGTTTGGCTTTTGCCAATTTACTCTATCAAAACAGTTTTTTAGTGTCATCTATACAATCTAAATAACCGAGTATCATGGCTACTTCACCTCAGAATAGTCAAGCACTGATTGTTGTGTGACCCGTGTGATAAATCATGTCTTTATTAGTACATGTTTGCAGTGCATGCATTTTACAATCATCTTGGGAAGTTAGTACATGTACATAGTACAGCTTGTTTCCTTTTTTTAAAATCACCTTCCCTCCCACTCCATCCTTGCTCCTCTAGTTTTCTTTTCTCTCTTTTCATTCTTTTTTATATTATTAATCTTTGTTCATGTTTATGGCACATAATGTCTACATTCATTGAGATTATTAGGACCTCGTGAGTGGCACATCTTCACTCTATCTATTTCCCTATCCTCTCTCCCTTGTGCCTTACTTTTGGTCCCCTGGACCACTTCCCATCTGCAAGAGATCCAGCCCTTGTCTTGTTCTACCCTTGGTGGGAATATAAACCAGTACAACCATCATGGAAGTCAGTATGGACATTTCTCAAAGAACTAAAATTAGGAATTCCACATGATCCATCTGTCCTGGTTCTAAGTATCTTCTCCAAAGAATTTAAGACATCATACTATAGCAATACATGCATACCAATGCTTGTAGCAGCACAATTCCTAAGAATAAAATCCTGGAAGCATCCTGTGCAGCCATCAACAGATGATTAAATAAAGAAAATATGGTATCTTTATGTAATGGAAGGCTACTTAGCTACACAAGAGAGATTGGAGTCACTTGTAGGAGAATACAATTTTGAGTGAAATGAGTCAGGCACAAAAACTTGAATACTATATGGAATCTCTCATTTGAGTATGGCAAAGTGCAAACTAAGAAAACAATAGATTTCTTCTTTTGAAACATTTTTCTCAGATGTCTTGCAGAATGTTAATTTTTTAGTTTCCTCTTGTATACCTGGGTGCTCTTTGTCAGTTTCCTTTGCTAGGTCCTCTTTTCCCTCTACTCCCTAAATATTGGTGTGGCTTAGGACTAAGCCTTCCAACTATCTTACCTCATCTTATGTTCTTAGTATTACACAGACAATGAAAGCTTCAAATACAGGTAGCACTGACCTTTCTTCTGGAATTTAAACTCATACAATGAATTTTACATTTTTCTACTTATGTGCTTGATTGAATTGTCAATCTCATGTTCTTCACCTCATGTTGCCACTTCTCAAACCTGCTCCTCTTGTAACCCTTTCCCTAGGTAGGCGACTCCACCAGGCTTCTAGCTGATCAGGCGAGAAAATCTTGGAGTGAGACTTGACTCCTCTCATTCATTTATCCACAGATCCATTTTCTAATATCTTCAAATAGGAATAATGATAAACACAATAGACCTATGAAAAAATTTACAGAAATGGTAAACATGTTGGAAAATAAAGTAGTATAATAATTTTTTAATTACTTGAAAAATCTTCAAGTAAAGCAAACTAACACCAAATTATTTTGGCTGTTTTTTGGTTTTTCTCCAGTAGTGGGAATCGAACTCACAACCTTGCACTTGCCAGGCAGGTGCTGTGCCCCTGAGCTAAATTTCCAGCCCCTTATTTTGGGTTTGTAACATACAAACAAGTAGATACAATTCCAATAATTGTGTAAAAATTAAAGTGAGTGCTATGATAAGTTAAAGATGCATATTTGCCAAATAGATTTGCCTGATAAAAGATAATGAGAAAATATCTAAGGAGGAGACCTAACTTAAGGTCCTAAATACTTAATCCAGATGATGACAAGCAAAAAAGAAAACAAAACAATCTGCAAAACATATAAAATACAGATAATAAAGAAAACATTCATTACAAGTATATTATTAATTCCACTAAATGTATGTGAATTTAAACATGCCGATTGTAAAGAATTGTCATTGAAATAATTGAAGAAAAGCAAAGCTGAAATATATATACTCTGCAAAGAACACATTTTAATTATAAAAAGGCAAATTATTTGAAAGTAAAGAATAGAAAATGATATACCATGCAAACTTTAATAATCAAAGAGCTGAAGTGCTTATACTGATATCAGGTAAAGTTAACTTTGGTGTAAGGATTTTTAATTAAGAACCACACTAAGCCTACATTTGTATGGACAAGCAGATGAAAATGTTGAACACATAAAGCAAACACTAACCCTTTAGAAAGGAAAAAAAATAGACACATCCACAGCTGAAGCTGGTGATTTTAATACCCTTCCTCAGTAACAGAAAAGTAGACATATAATCAGAAAGTAGGCAAAACCCTGAATAGTAGTATCAAACCATGTAACCTAATTAATATTTATGGAACACTATACCCAGCTACTACAGAATATGCATTAAACGTTCAAATGTATGCTGCACATTCATGGCATAGATTGCATATTTGACTATAAAAATCTAATCCATTTACAAGAATTAAAGTCATTCGGAGTATACTCTCTGAAACACAAAATTACACTAAGAAATTGATAAAAATATATCTTGAAAATCCAAAATATTAGGAAACTTTATACAGTAATTATCTATAGACCATGAGTCAAAGAAGAATATAAGAAATACAAGCATATATGAGATGGTTTGAAAATAAAAATATAACCTATTAAATACAGCTTGCAACAAAAGCAATATTTTGAGGAAAACTCATGCCTTAGTAACATATTGAAAGAAAAATTTGAGATTGCTGATCTAAGATTTTGAGCTTGTATTTTAAGTAACTAGAAATAGTTACTTCACAAAAGGAAGAAACAATCAAGAATAAAAATAAAAGAAGTAGGAAACTATATGAAGATGGAGAAAAGGAATGAAGCAAGCAGCAATCAAACTGAATGATAAATCTGAGGTGCCATCAAATGGTCCCAAATGTCTGCCACATTAATGTAAGCTTGGGAAATTTATGCATAAGTAACCTTCCCTTGATTTTGTTTATGGGCTGTATGCTTTGAAAGACAATAACCTTGACAGGTACTAAAATATTGTGGGAAAGGCGATATTACTTTTATGATCCCCAGGTTACATTTTATATTTGTATTAAGAAAATAAGCGGCAGCTTTTAGATGAGGAATAGTGTTCTTGCACACGCAGATGTCGGTGAGAAAAGAGGGCGTGAATGAGAACATCTGATGGAGCACTGGCCCAGACCCAGGCTTCTTCAACCTGAAGGAGAAAAGGTTTATTTTAACTCACAGTTTATAGACACTTCGATCCACAGTTGGATGGCTCCAAGGCATGGCGGCACGGCAGATGTATGCGACTGAAGGTACACAGCTCATGGCATAGCAGCAGGAAACAGAGATGGATAAAGGGATGAGGTAGGGAGATAGACCCTTCCAGGCCAAACCCCAAGAGACTCACCTCCTCCAGCCAGGATTCACCTCGCAAATCACATTTGGCTATAAACTCATCAGTGAACCAATCCACCTGTAAATATCATGCTCCCATGATCCAGTCACTTCCCAAATTCCCTCCCTGTGAGCACATGAGGCTATGGGAGGGACATTTAGATATAAACCATAACACTATGAGACCTTGTAGCTTTGACCAGGTGGTTATTACCTTCCCACAGTCTCCCGGATGTGGAACTCTGAACCCTTATAAAGCGTGCACTCTGAAGCCGTCCTGCTCAAGCAGACAGCACTTGGAATCTCTTTGTAAACCCTTGCACTGCCTGCTCACAGATATTGCTCAGAGAGCCATACAACTAGCTAGTCCTCCTCCTGTATGTCCTCACTTCACACTCGGGAATTTCCCCATTGTTACAGGCAGCAGGATGTCCACTGCATGCTCATGCCATCTGTTGCTGATTCTGTGTATTCCAAAGAATAGTTTTTGCTTGTCCAGAAACTCCAGACCAGTTCTGGCTTAGCCAAAGTTGTGGACTTCTCTGCTATAGGTGGCTCAAACTTGTCTTCTCTAAGATATCTGAGTTGTCTTCCTTTCGGTACTTCCCTCAAGCTTATGGTGCCAAATAGTTTTAAACTACCATTTTGTTGTAAATTATTCTTAATGTTAAACTTCCCCTATATAGCCTTGGGTGGAAATCTAGCACCTGATTGCACCCAGACTACTAGGTTGGTAAAGGTCAGAGTTCATAAAAATTCTAGAGCTTTCATAAAAATCATAATAAGCCTTAGTTTTTTCCTTGAGATCTCTGGAGTCCACAACAAACCTCACCTGACTCCCCAGCCTCATAAAAATGTAATCAGGACCTGTGGACTGTTTGTGTAGAAGGGACCCACTTAACAAATACGGTGCTGTAAGTGGCCACCAGTGCCTATAAATTACCATTTAATCTAACACGTTTTAAAAGTTTTTACAAAGATCGCTTTTTGGATGAAACTTACTTATCTAACAGCTAAGCACTTGATAAAGACTGAGACCCTGGGTTAAGGTTGGGAACTAGAAAAGTATTCTCAGCTTTCCTCATTGTTTCTGAGAGCTCCATAAGGAAAGACAGTTTTACTAAAAAGAAAATTACAGTTTGAACACAAGTATCTGGCTTTCCAAAGAGGAGTCGAATTTAATATAGACATTCATTAAACTTACCTTGACACAAACATTGTCAAATGACGACAAGAGCAGTGGTATTGTGTGTGATCCGCAAAAGAGTAGTGTAGGCATCATCTGGGAATGTTTGAGAATGCAAATCCCCATGTCCTCATCCAGACCTGTCCCTAGGAATCTGCACTGTAATAAGCCCTGCGGCTGATTCCTAGGCACATTAAAGTGTAGGTGCAATGACTTAGAACCTCTGAACTGTGGTTGTCGCTCCTACTAGATTTTTAAATAAGTGGTTTAGTATGCAGCAACCTTTGGGGGCTATTAGATTTCTAAAGAAAGTTAGTAGGAATTGAGTTAAGCAATCCTTTTCTGTCCCTGGACATGGAAAGAGAAGCCAGGTGAATATCAATATATTTTTATTGTAAGGAATTTGGATTTCAATGAGATATCCTAAAAAGAGATTTCTTTATTCTCCTGGAACATGTTCAGTGTTCTCTGGTTTTTTTCTCTCCTCTTTCCTCTCCTTCCTGTTCAACTTCTCTAGTTTGTAGAATACCATTCACAACCCAACAACAAAAATGTCACTTACTTTTTTACTCCAAATATAAGATGTAATCTGGGAATCATAAAAACAGCATCTCTTTTCTCATAACATTTTAGTGTCTGTCAGTGTTATAACCTTTTAAGCAAAATGGCATATAAACAAAATCAGGGACAGCTTAACGATGCATAAATTTCACAGGCTGTGTATTAATACATTGGACATTAGTCTCTGTTACTTCCAGAAGGCTTGAGTGTTGATTCCTACTTGCTGAGACGTGATTAATTTTAGTTAATTAATATTTGGGGTTTTTGGAGATCATGTGGAAATCACATACTCTGCACAAAGTGTCTCTTTAAAGCTCTTTTATTCCTGCATCTAAAGCATTCTGCTTTGATGTGTGTTTTGTTTATGCTGAGATTAGGGCAGTGTGCAGTAAATGACGAAGAGTTAGCAGGGTCCACTGCTGCTGTTTCTAACCTCTTACACTTTTGTCAGACCTAATGTGAAAAGCTGTATTTCTTCTCTTTGCCTAGGAAAATAGAAAATGCTTTTGTCAACCAGCCACGCTGAAAGTAAAGTAAATAAGTTACACAACAAAACTCTTTCCCACTTATAATTTCATATGTTGTGAATCAACATCCTGGCAAAGGGATGATTGTCAGTTTGCCTGAAATATTGCATTGTTAGCTTTAAATTGAGAAAATACAGCGAAAAAGTAATTATGTTCATCAAGAGGAGTATTTAGAAACAGTATTTATTGATAACCCTTTCCTGTATTCTCTGCCAAACCGTAATCCATTCCTCTTTGAAAAGAAATGCAAAAATCTGACTCTCTTGGGAGGCGTAGCTCAGCACACATGTTTTGTACTGTAAAGTAATAATGCTCCTGCTCTCAGAACTCCTGTGCTCCTGAATGTGACAAAGTGGTTTTTGCAACGAATCTGCAAAATCCTCCTAGGATCTTAGAGTAAGCTCTATAGATTTCCATTGGAACTATCTAGAATGTGGAGTACAAAATAGCAAACACACTCATTAAAAAATAGCTAATTTTCTTGAACAGATCTAATGTACTGTTGATTATATTTCTGATTATCTGCTGGCATGAAGGAAATGTGTATTAAATTAGGATGTTGAAAAAATAAATTATGGCACCTGCCTGGGAAGTGTGAGGTCGTGAGTTCGATTCCTGGTACCGGAAAAAAAAAACAAAAACAAAAAAAAAAAAGAAAAAAGAAATTATGTGTTTTCTGGGTAGGACCAGGAATGTTTCTGTGCCAGGAAAAGAAACTAGAAAATTCATTTCCCTCTTACTGAGTTCTTCGGACTGAAAATAAGAATGATCAGTTTAGCGTATTTTGATCTTAAATTGGAAAATGTTTGATAATTGATGCAACTTTAGACTTTTAAAATTAGGAGGTAATTCATTTTTTAAGTGAGGTCATGCTTGACACACTAGGTTTTCAACTTACAGAATGATGTTCAGAAACAGGAGAAAGTCACAAGGATTCCACAATGACCTGTGACAGTACCAGAGCACACGCTTCATTTTCAGACCTCCTTCCTTAATATGCGGCCTTCAAGAACCGCCTTCTTTGTGAACTAAACTAGGGGGTGAATCTTTGAAGACTCTAAATAATAGCAAACAGAAACATAATTTCATGCACAATAGTGAAGGGAAAAAAGCATCAGACAGATGGAAGAGTTGTTTGAGATTGCAGAGAAATATAATAGGCATCAGGATTACTATCTCTGAAAACTGGACAGGTGAACTTTTCATCATCATACATACTATTATGAAAAATATTTCCTGAATATATTTTCCAGTGATTTCAATTTCTTTCAAGATGTCTCTTATTTATTTCCTACTGATAAGGAAGTGACAGTGGGGTCTTGTAACACTAATTCTAAATTTTCTGCCAAAATATTTTGACCATTGATTGAGAAATAACTCCTGTTTTGCTGAGGTCATTCTATTTTAAGAAACTGTGCTGGGGATCGTAGTTTAGCCATCTTTATTAGCTTTTAAATACAAGAAAGTATAAACACTTAAGCAAAGAAATAAGCCATGCTATATCACCCAGATAACACTTATTTTAAAAAAAGTAGGCATATATGAACAAAATATTCAAATAGTGTGCAGAGTAGGAACATGAAAGAGAACATCGTCCTTTCACAAAAAATAAAACACAATTTGTTTTTCAAGTATTCTCCAAAACATTTTCAATGTTTATATGAATTCTTACACAGTGATATCTATTTTATAATAAAGAAACAATGCTATCATTATTCTGTATTATCATTTAGCTTTATAATATCATACAGACCTACATAATTCTTTCTTGTCAGGGACTATAAATACACTCATTTTAACTGCATAATTTTATGAACATGAGCAAATGAATAAACTTGTACATCCACTGCCACAAGCAAGAAGTTTCCTCATCCCCAAAAGTTCCCTCATACCTCTTGCTCATCAATTCCTTATCTAAAACAAGCACTAATGAACATTCAGTCACAGGTTAGTTTTGCATCTTCTAGTTCCTCAAATTAATGAGATCATACTACATGAATTTTTTTGTGTCTGTATTCTTTACCATTTTTGCAGCCCACTTTATGGTACAGTAATTCAGTACATTTTTATTCAGTTATATTCTATAGTGTTGATATAATCACAATTTGTCTATGTACCTATTATTAATCTAATAGTAAACCTTTGAGCTGTTTCCAGTTCTAGATTTTTCTTTGTTTTTTTTTTTTTTTGGTTTTTTTTGGTTTTTCTCCGGTACTGGGAACCGAACTCACGACCTTGCGCTTGCCAGGCAGGCACTTTGCTGCTGAGCTAAATCCCCAGCCCCCAGAGCTAAATCCCCAGCCCCTAGATTTTTCTTAATAAAGCTACTGGAGATAATTATCCATACATCACTTTGCAGACATGTGCTGTTGCTTCTTTTGGGTAGAGAAATAATACAATTTCTGGGGGTACTTGGTGAAGTATGTCTCTTTGTATTAGAAGCTGATTACAAAGTGGCTGGAAAATAATGTTCCAAAAATAGTTCAAATATACACGTTGAATGAGAATCAGGTTGTTCTGTATCCTTGCATGGTATTGTCATGGTTTTAGTTTTAGCTTTTTGAGTCTATAATCTATTTCAACTCATTTCCTTGTAATTTGGCAAAATATTTTCTAATATTGCTATGGTTTGAATGTATTATCAAATATGTTTGGTATTCTTAATACTGTAGTTAGTATCTTAATGGCATTTGGAGGTGAGAACATAGATTGAATTTGATGAGGTCATGAGGGTAGGGCCTTCATATCTACAATAGTGTCTTTGCAAAAAATGAGGAGAAGCCCAAGCTAGGACCCTTGCTTGTCTTGCTAAGTGATGCATGACACAGCACTAAGGTTCTTACTGGATGCTGAGTGGATGCTGATGTGATGCTCTTAAACATTCTAACCTGCAAAATTTTGAGCCAAATAATCCCATTCTTTATACATTACTCAATTTTGGGTGTTGTATTATAGTAGTAGCAGACAAACTAATGCAAATAATCCTTCTTGAACTATCTCATACATGCATTATTTCAAACTATGTTGTTTAATTTGTTATTTTAGGAATTTTCTTAGCACCTCTAAGGTGTTGACTTTTAATTTAATTATTCTGTAGTTTATGGATATATTTTATGTCATTTCCACCCTTATAAACTCATGAGGGACTTTTTGTCTATATAGAAACTGCATATTTGGGGTGTATCATTTTATGATTATCGGCGAGATCAAGTTTAGGGCTGTATAATTATCAACTGGGCCGAGTCCTTTAAGTATTGTTTTTCCCTACTGTGGCGGTTAATTGACTAATTGTCAACTTGTGTGGGGAACGCTCAACTGAGTTGAGTCATCATGATTCCGGGTGTGGACGACGCACTTAAGGAGGTTGTTGTTGAGACAGTACACAAAAGGAGACCTGGCGGGGAGGATTTAAGCTGGTATTCCACGGCAGAGCTTCCTTGGGGCTGCTTTTCTTTGAGAGTTTCAAAGGTTTTTCTTTGAGGGCTCTTTGGCTGCTTGCTTTCTTCAGGGGCGCTTCAGTCCTTGTCTTCATTTTTTTTTTTTTTTTTCTTGTCTTCATCCTGGATGTCATCTCCTGGCTTCCGGTGCAGATCCCTGTCTTCCGGCTCAGATCCTTCAGCCTTTCGGCACAGATCCTTCAGCCTTTCGGCACAGACACATCAGCTTTTTGGATCCTTCAGCCTCCTCATATGGACTTGCATGGGACATTGCTGTGGCCTCCAAGCCCTCAACTGGAGCTCTTGGGTCTCTGGCCCACAAACAGTCGTGTTGTATTCTTCTACATCTGACTCAAATAAACATTGACCGACACAGCTACTTTTAAAAAAAAGTCTGTTTACCTTTCTACATGTTTTTCAAGAGGAGTTGTGGTATAATATAGTTTTCAATGTTTTACCTTTTTTTTGTCCTATTTCTGTTATTAGCTGGATACAGATTTAGGATTGATATATTTCTTTGATGAATTTAAGGTTTGTCACCATGAAATACACCCTGTGGTAATAGTTTTTCTTCTGCAATCTAGTTTAGTGTTAATTAATGCAGCCTTCCTATCTTTCTTGTTGAGTTTGCATGAGAAACAGCTTTCTTCTTTTCACTTTTAATTTATTTCTGGTGTTTCCATGAAAGCTGCTCTTTCATAAGCAGATTAAAATTTGGTTTCATTTTATATACAGTCTGACATCTGTCATTTAATTTCTGTTTGGACATGTTAACATACAATGCAATTATTGCTAGATTGAATTTCTGTCTACTGTCTTATTTTCTATTTGTTTTGTATGTTGTTAGGTACTTCTTTCCTTTCTGGTGATGTGACTGTTAATTTTATGTGAAAACTTGACTTGGCTATAGTCCTCATTTATTACATCAAGCACAAATTATGTGTGGTTATTTAGGTGTAGGTATTTTACAGACGTGGTTAACATCTACAGTTAGTTAACTTCAGGTAAGATTATCCTTGATAATCTTGGTGGGTTGCATGATAATTGAAAGATTTTAAGATGAAAACTGAGATTTTGAAGAAGAAATCCCCTTTGCGAACTTCAGGATCAATTGCTATCTGAGAATTTCCTGTGCATCATTCTGTTCTAATTTCAAGCACACTACTAGTAGTATCCCACACATGAATAAATTAATTCCTTGAGATAATTCTGTTTATTTCTATATATATGTTTGTGTATAAACATACACACATACACATACATATTGTTCATAGACACACATGCATATGCTTTTTTGTTTCTTTTAAATACTTTTCTGAATTGGTTCTGAGATGTAAAAAATTTTTCTCTGATCTGGACCTAAAGGCACTGATGACTCTTTTTCACTGGTAGAGTAGATATGGTAAGACAGAGATGTAAAATAACATCCTTGATGCTTCCAATCAAATACTTGTAGAAGGAGTAGTAAATATATAATTCATGTACTTAAATAGGTACATGAATTGCAAAGTAGACAACATTTAATTCTTAAAAAATCAGTCTCTGAGAATAAAAGACCAGTTTTGATGAATTTAAAGTATTTAAAATGGGAATTAAAAAATGTTATTACTTCATTTTTAACTTGATTATTTTAAATATTTTCTGATGTGTTTTATTTATTTATTTTATTTGTTGCACTAATACTATATTCTTGAAAATGTCTGCTGGTCCTTAAGTGTGACCCCAGAGGTTCGTCCGTTGGAAGTCTGGTCCTCAGTGTCATGTGGGAGGAGATGAAACCTGTAAGAGGTGGGAACTAATTGGAAGTAATAAGGTCACTGGGGATGCTGTTCTCAAAAGGAATTAATATAGTTTTCAGGGGACTTTGGTTAGTTCCCACAGAGGGTTATAAGACTGAGTAAGATTGATCCCTCTTCATTCTCTCAGTTCTGGCCTTGCCATATAATATATCCCTTTTCCATGCATTACTTATGTGATGTCATAGGACCACCCAATCTTGGACTCTTGACCTCTGAAAGTATTAACTATGTAATCTACTTTTCTTCATGGGCTACCCAGCCTTTATTTTGTAATATCCATGTGAAACAGACCAATACACTCGTGAATAATTTAACTTTATATTATGTGTAGGAATCCTACATTCAACTTGCTACCCTTCCCTAAATGACAACAATTCTAAAGCTGAATTTGCAATATTTGTCCTACTTTTGCATTCAATAAACACACCAGGGAAGGATTTATCTTAGTTTTCTCAAAGTGTAAGTTAAAAACTGGTAAGTTCCATGTTGATACTTAATAAATAAATAATGATTCAGAGTACATTCAGAATGTTACTATGGGTATTAAAAATATAACTGGAATAAATTTTATAGAATAACTTATTCATTTTCCATGGCTCTCCAGAGTTATGTGTTATATCTTTGAATATGAATAATCTCTTAGGATGGTTCCTTCTAATTATAAAATATTTTTAAAAACCTAAATTTCAAAATTACAGCACAGCTGATAGCCAGTCATTGACTTATTTTATTTACCAGAATTTTGATTTCATGTATAATAAACAGTTTATGTGTTAAGCCTTCACATTAAGATTAGTCCCTGCATTTTCTAAATGGTGGAAACACATGAGAGATTTAACATGACAAGTGTTGATTTAGTAAGCTCCAATGGAGAGTGAATTTGCTTCTTGACTGTGTGCCTAATACTTTTGGAAGGCATTGAACATTTGCCTGAGGCCTGTAAACATTGAACTGTTGGTTCAAAATGCTAAAATACATATTATGCAATCCTTCATGTGTACTTGATTTAAAATAAAGAAAATCTGTAGAAGTTTTCTTCATTAATATGCTGAATTCGATTCAACAGACACCAACTCAGAACTACGAAATATTTGCTGACATAAGAAGGTATAACAGTTATGGATGATTAAAGCATAAGAAACATTCACTTTGACTTTTCTGTCTAAGTTATTTTAAACTAAAATTAAGACAGAATTTTCCAAAATTAAATTTGCTTGTTATTCCTATTTATATTTTCTTTGGTTTTTATTTATTTATCCCTAAAATTAGAATTTTGCTCAGACTTTTAACAAGGAAGAAAGATTACTTTGAAAGGTAATATAATTTTTAGAACATTGAAACATTCATTTGCATTGTTTCCAAGATTTAGTTATTGTAAACTGTGCTGCTATAAACAGGGGTGTGCATATATGTATGTGGCATGATACTTTTACCAAGAAGGAGAATAGCTAGGTCAAATGCAACCTCTAATTCTAATTTTTGAGGCATCTCCATACGATTTTTACAGTGGTTTCACCAATCAGTACGCTCACCGTCAGTGGAGAAGTGTTCCTGTTTCCCTGTAGCCCCACCAGTATTTGGTATGGGTCAATTTCTTGATAATAACCACTCTTCCTGGAGTAAGATGGAATCTCAATGCTTTAATTTGCATCTCTTGAATGACCAGTGATGTTGAACATTTTTTCATGTATTTATTTGCCATTTTTATTTCTTTTGAGAAGTCTGTACTCATCTCAAATGCCCATTTTTGCATTGGGTCTTTAAATTTGAGGGGTCTGATTTTTTTCAAGTCTTTATATGTTCTAGATATTAGTCCCTTGTCTTAAGGACAAGAGTCTAAAAGTGTTTCCCTCTGCGGGTTCTTTTCACTCTGTTGGTAATTTCTCTTTTTGTGAAATGCTCTTTAGTAGAATGTGATCCCCAGTTGTTGATTCTTTGTATTATTTCCCATGTGATCAGGGTTTTGGTCATGAAATCTTTGCCTACACAGGTCTTCCAGAGTTCTACCTATTTTCTCTTCTAGCAGATTTATTGTTTCTGTTGTAATATTTAGATCTTTGAACCATTTCTTTTTTTTTTTTTTTTTTTTTTTTTTTTTTGGTTTTTCTCCGGTACCGGGAACCGAACTCACGACCTTGCGCAGGCGAGGCAGGCGCTTTTGCTGCTGAGCTAAATCCCTAGCCCTTTGAACCATTTCTATTATAGTTTAGTACACAGTGAGAGACACAACCAAAGAATGGATAAAAAGATGTGGTTTTCTAATACAATGGAATACTAGTCAGCCATAAATGAGGTAAACTTGAGACATTTCTCTGTAAATGAATGTACTTTGAAACCATACTTTTAAGCGAAATAAATAAGTCACTCATGTGCAAATATTGCATTGTTACTCTGGTGTGAGAAACTGAAAGTGTAAAGAAGGATCAAGTGTATAATAGGTATTGTGAAGTTGGAAGAAATGGTCCAAATAAAAGGTGAAGTATGGAGAGGGGAAGGGGAAAAGAAGGAAGGGAACATTTCTTAAAAATGAGAAAAGAAAAAAATGGAAACAAAGCTTTTTAAATAAGGAGGGGAAGAGGGACTGAAAGGAGGGTAGGGGGCTGGGAGAAAAGGTATCTAGATATACCATATACAGGTACAAATTCCCTATGATGAATATGATCATTATGCATTTCTAAACTGCACCAATAAACTTAATAAAATAAAATGAAATAATCATTTGCTATTTCTTTGCCAAACAAAATGTTTTGCTGTATTGGGGAGTCACTGTCTTTGGCAATAACATCTTTTCATTATGTATATGGGGACCATGTCTACACCCTTGTTGGACTCAAGCCTAGTTTTAATGATTTCTACCTCAAAGGCTGTCTTTCCTCAAATCTTCCGTCTCAAAACTCAATATTTTTTCAACCACCAAAACTTGAAAACTTAGTTATTTTTTCATTCCCTTTTTTTCTTTCCCATACCAGTTAGTTACAAGATACTGTGCATCCTAATGCTGTCTTTTGAGTGTTGACCTTTGATGCCTGCTTCTGCCTTTCATTACTTTACATTTGGTCTTCTTAAATAATTTATATTTCCTTTCTGATACAGATTTGACACTGCTGCCAAATTGCTTCCTGCAAAATTTAGCTCAGTTCATATTACAGTATTCTCTTGCTTAAAAAATTTTAATCCCCTTACATTACCTACTAAAGGGAACAAAGTCAGGCTCCATCCCTTAGAAAGCTTTCTGTTTCCAGGGTTAAGCCTTTTGTAGATGTTTCAGAGAAAAAAAGCATATACATCATGCCTACTAGCTGTCTCCTTGCAAGTCAAATTTATGCAGGGAGAATATTTACATATATGTATCTTCTGCAGCTAATAAAGCTAAAATTGGCTAATACAAAACACACAAAGATGGTAATAGTTAATTACCTACAACTGTAAACTGAAGCTTCCATGAAGTTAAGGGTATGCTATTTTATTCTGAGTATAATTGCAATGACTTTATAACATAGAAGTAGAAATAAGGAATTCCTGAGTTGATGAGCAACTAAACAAAAAAAAATTACTTCTTAAAAAAGGTTTAATCAAATCCTTTTAAATGAAATCTAAAACACTTATAAGTAAATTTACCCCAAGAGGTAAAAAGTGCTACATATTGAAAACTATAAAACATTGATGAAAGTAATCGAATTACTTCAAATAGAAATATAGCTCATGTTCTTGCATTGTAAGAATATTGCTAAAATGTCCATATAACACAAAATTACCTATAGAATTAATGCTTTTCCTATTAAAATTCCCATGAGAGTTTTCACAAGAATAGAAAAAAAAACATTCATATGAATCCATAAAAGATCCCAAATAGTCAAATAATGTTCAGCAAAATGTGCAAATGCTGGAAACACCAAAATATCTGCTTTCAACCTATATCAAAAAGCTATAGTAATGAAGCCAGTATAATATTGGCATTAAGAAAAACACATTAACTCCTGGGGTAATAGAAAGACTTCAGAAATAAACATAAGCTCTTACAATCAATTTTCAAAAGAGGTGACAAAAATGATGGGGAACGCAATCTCTTTACCTAATGGCGTTGGGTGATATCCACATGTAGAAGAATCAAGGTGGAATTTTAGCATTATTAACTAGAACTAGATTGAAGAACTAAATATGAGTCCTGAAACTGTAATTCTACTTGAAAAAGACAGAAGAAAAACTTCATGAGATTGGCCTGTGCGATGATTTGGGGGTATTAGCCCAGAATCACATGGAACAAAAGCAAAACTAGACAAATGAGATTACATCAAACTAAAACATTGTGTGCACAACAGTTAACAGTGAAGAGACAAGAGGTGCAACGGGAGATGATAGTTTCAAACCATACATCTGATGAGGTAAATATCCATTACACATAAAGAATGTGACTCAATGGTTAGAAATCATCAAATCCAATTAAAAGTGCGCAAATGATTGGAACAGACAATTCTTAAAAGGAAAGATACAAATACCCAGTAGGTATATAACAAATACTCAGGATCACTGATCACCAGGGAAGAGCTCCCAGTTAGGTCACAATTAGAATGACTACCATCAGAATCTCATAAAAGATAACAAGTGTTGAAGATATGGAGAAAACGGAACACTTGTTCACTGTTAGCAAGAATATAAATTAGTTCTGCCATTATTGGATTATTGGAAACAGTAAGAAGATTTTGCATAAACTAAATTCAGTATTACTATATATTTTTATGCCAGTCCATCAAGAGAAATTTGTATTCTTTCAACTCCAGTTGTCTGTGTCCAGTATATCCTATAAGCAAAACCTAAATTTAATCTCTCAATTTTACCATACATTTGAGATTGTCAGGCCAGTTGAGTATTTCCAACAACACTGTACCTATTGATTTTGTCTTGGCTAGTAGCCTTCTTTCATATGTGACAACATACCTGAATACCAAGCTGTTTTGATTTAGATTTATAGTTTTTATAGGACATCTTTCATATAGAATGTTTTCAATACATATTTATTGAGTTGCATGTCATTTAGGTTTATATCTAGTAAATTACATTTGAGTATAGAAAAGGTAAGTTTAAGGTAAGGGTAAGTCTATCTTTCTATGTAGATAGACATAATAAAATATATGTTAAACCTCTCTCTCCATATATATATTTCACTAAGATTTATAAATATGCCTTTTAAAATTTTTGGCCCTTTTGGAAGTCAAACCCAGGCCATTCTACCACTGACCTAACTCTCCAACCCTTATTATTGATTCATTATTTTTGTTTTGACCTTGGAATGAGTCACACTTACTTTTCCAGGCAAAACTTGAATGCAATATCTTCCTACCTCAGCCTCCTTTGGTGCTAGGATTTTGAACATGTGTCTTAGTACCTCTGTTCTCAAATTGATCTGTTTTCTCAAATTAAACAGCCATATTATTAAATACAGCAGGTGCAAAATGATAGTTTACACAATTTAATGAATACTTTGCTGAGTAGGTTAGCCAGAACACACAATGCCTATAATTTAAAAGACAGAGGTTTATTTCGGCTTCTGGTTTCAGTCCATGTGTGGTTTACTGTCTTTAAGACATAAACAGCATGTTGAAAGAAAGCTGCTCATCACATGCCAGCCAGGAAGTAGAGAAGGCATAGTCCTGGGACAAGTGCGCACTTTTTAGGGTCCCCCAAGTGACCACCTCCATCCAGGTCCCCCTTCCTGACAGCACTCTCAGCTACTGACCACATCAACAGATAAACTCATCGAGAAGCATTAGCACCTCCAGGACCCAATCACCTTCCACATGCATGAGGCTTTTGGAACACAGCTTAGATCTAAACTGTAGCTCAGTTTTCTGATGAAAGACAAGAATAGAACACCTAAATATAGTTATAAATTTTATTGACAAATTAGGTCTATATAAAAGCAAACACTGAATCTCTGATACAGTTTCACTAGAATTAATATCATAATAAGTAAAATAATATTTCAAAATTTATAGTCATAAAACTTAAAGACTACTTAACTTTTCCTCTGCCTATTCCAAGGAATAGTATGTGGAGAAGATATATATACATATTACTTTGAATAACTAGACAAAATAAGTAACAACTATATGGTGAAAATTCTAGAAGTAGTTAGCAAATTTAGCATATATGAAATATTACAGTCAGCAAACTAGGAATATTGGAAAAATTTCCATAAACATATGAATATGTGCATTTCAAAACACATAAAATCCACATGTTGTCAAAACATAGGTTAATTTCTTTACTGAAATACTAATATCTCAGGATATTAGTAATTGACTCTGACACATGCTGATGCTGTTTGGCAGGAAAAAAAATTCCCAATTGTAGAATTTGAAAGAAGTATGTTGTGTCTTATTGTCTACCCTGTGGCTCAGGGAAGTTTCCGCTATAATCCTGTATATAAAGGATCATAGCATTCTGTGTGTCTCCAAATCCCTACCATAGGATTGAGAGAAAGAGTTCAGTAAAATGAACCAAAATGGAAGAAGGAGGGTCCTTTTATAGTGTTATAGATAGAAATATAATTTTATGCAACCTAATTTTGGCAATAATTCTATGCTCTATGTCTTCCCATGCTTTGTATGACTTCCACCATTTCATTCATAGCCAATCTATCCAGGTATGCATTTTTAAAATTTTATATAATATATATATATATCCTTTAAGTTTTATAACTATAAATTTTAAAATATTATTTTACTTGTTATGATATTAACTCTAGTGAAAATATATCAGAGATTCAAACTGTTTACTTGTATATAGACTTAATTTTTCAATAAAATTTATAAATATATTTAGGTGTTCTATTCTTGCCTTTAATCAGAAAAGTCAGTTACAGTCTCTCTATGACAGTCACAGAGTTACAAAATTATATACACACACACACACACACACACACACACACATATACACACATACACATTTATCTTATGGAATTTGTAACAGTACATGATATATCTTGAGTCTTTTTTTTTTCCCATTCCCCTCCCCTCCTTTCAACTCCTCTTCCCCTCCTTATTTACAAAAGCTTTGTTACCATTTTATCCTATGTTTTCTCTTGTCCATTCTTTACTTTTCTTATGCCTTCCCCTTGTTCCTCTTTTCATTTCAGCATTTTCTTCACATTTCCCGGTATTTATTATACCATTTGGTCCTTATTTGTACTTTCAGTTTCTCATACCATATAAGCAACCTGTGTCCAATTTATTTCACTTAAGAATATGGCCTCAATGTGCATTCATTTACCTAGAAATGTCTCAAGTTTATCCTTCTTTAAGACAAAGTAATACTCCATTGAATAAAAACCCAAATCCTCTGTATCCATTCACTGGTTCATGGGCATTGGGGTGTTTCCAAGATTTAGCTATTACAAACAGTGCAGGTACAAACGTGGGATGCTTATGTTGCTGTGGTGTGACACTTTTAATTTTTTGGGAAGATACCAAGTAGGACAATAGCTGGATCCAATGGTACCTCTGGTTTTCATTTTTGAAGACACTCCACACTGATTTCCATAGTTAGTCTACACTCTCACCAACAGTGAAGGGTTCCTTTCTACCAGCAGCTTCACTAGCATTTCTTATTGTTTGATTTCTTCGCAATAGCCATTCTTTCTAGAGTACAATGGAATCTCAGCACTGTTTTAATTTGCATCTCTTGAATGATATTGTGAAAGGTGTTGTTTCACAAATTTCTCTCTGTAAGTTTGTTATTTGTGCCCAGAAATGGCATTGATTTTGAAGTGTTGACTTTGTATAAAGATATGGTACTGAATTTGGTTATTAAATCTAAAGGTCTTTTGTTAATGTTTTTGGAGTCTTCTGTGTAGAGTATCATATCATCTGCAAATAAGGATAATGTAGCTTGTTCCTTTCCTATCCTTGTTCCATTTATTTCCTCTTCTTGTCTAGTTGCTTTGGTTAATTTTTCTAGAACTGTATTTAATATAAGTAGTGATAGTGGACATCCTTGTCTTGTTCCTGATGTTAGAGTGAAAGTTTTGAGGCTTGTCCATTTAGTATGATGTTAGCTGTTTGTTTTTCATAGGTGGCTTTTATCATATTGAAGTAAATATCATCTTTTCCAATTTTCTTTTTTCTTAATTTTTTTATTTTAAAAAATTTTTAAAAACTAACAAAACAACAAGAGAAAATCAAAACAACATAAAAAAACAACAAAAATTATACATAACCTCAAATCAAAATAATAGGAATTACAATGATTGCTACATTACATACTGTTCTCTTCAGTGAAGTTGCTCAGTCCAGCACACATAAGAATGTAAGATTGATCAAACAATCAAAAACAGTAACAAGTAATAATAATAAAAAAAGAAAACATTGGAAATGATGCCGAGCTTCACCATACAAGAAGGTAGGAGTTCAACTATGGTTCTTACACTGCACATTGTTATTTTCAGATCTGTCATTCCAGTCACCAAATTGAAGCATGCAAAATTAGCCAAAGAAAAAGAAAATTTTAAGCATTAACTGTTCCTTTCAGTAAACCACAGACATCAGCAGTACACCTATTCCATCTATCCTTATATATACATATAAATTTTGTTTTCATTAAAAAACCCAGAATAACAAAAACAAATATATAAACCAAACAGCGTAGAGAACAATAACACACAATTTCAAAACATGGTGATAGGATATTAACAATTGTTGTTATGTTACATGTCATCTTCAAAAGGGTTGAACATATAACCACATATAGGCATGCAACAGATATTAGCAGTACACTTGTCCTAGCTATCCTGTGTATACGTATACATATTCTTTTTCTCTTCCTTCTTTCTTTTTCCTCTCCCCTCCTTCAACCCAGTTGCTCCTTCCTATTTGAACAGTTTCTTTTCCCTTTTACTATATCTATTATACCTTTCAGATTTTATTTACTCTTTCAAATTCTTATAGTATGGAGGAAATATGCTGTGTACACATATGAATCTAATTTACTTCACTAATGACTATGGTTTCTAGTTGCATTCATTTACCTATAAAAGACTCTAGTTGATCTTTCTTTATAGCTGAAGAATACTCCATTGTATAAAAATATCACATCTTTGTTATCCATTTCTTGGTTGATGGATATTTGGGATATTTTCAAGATTTCGCTATTACAAATTGTGCTGCTATAAACATGAGTGCACATATATCGCTGTGGTATAATGTTTTCAGTTCTTCTGGAAAAAATACCCAGGAGGGGAAAAACTGATACCTGGGACCTGTAATCCTAGTTTCCTGAGGAATCTCCAGACTGATTTCCACAGTGGTTTCACCAGTCTACACTCCCACCAACAGTGGAGAAGGGTTCCTTTTTCCCCACAGCCCCTCCAACATTTGTTACTGGTTGATTTCTTGATGATAGCCATTCTTTCTGGAGTGAGAGGGAATCTCAATGTTGTTTTAATTTGCATTTCTCAAATAACTAATGATATTATTGAGCATTTTTTCATGTATTATTTGCTGTTTGTATTTCTTCATGTGAGAAGTGTGTATTCATCTCAGATGCCCATTTTTAGTTTGGGTCTTTGAATTTTGGAGGCCTGATTTTTTCTTTTAAGTCTTCATATGTTCTAGACAGGAGTCCTTTATCTGAGGGACAGTTGACTAAAATTTTTTCCCAATTCATTCATTTTCTTTTCACTCTTTTGGTGATTTCTCTGTGACCACCTGAGCCAGTTCCCTAATGTGTGCTCTGTCCCTCACTCTCTCTGTCCCTCTGTCTCTCTCTCTTTCATATACACAATGCATATACACACAACATACATGTTGAATAATCCTAATGGTCAGTATGATTGGCTAGAGAGATTCCTAGGGGTTTAGCAAAGCACACTTCTAACTATGTCTGGGGAGGTCATGTGAGCTTAGCTTTGGGGTTATAGCTTGTTGCTGGTTTCTCTCTGGTTCTCTCTCTGTTCTGTTTCCCTCTACTATACTGTTCTTCCATGAAGTTTCTGTCTTGGAGGCAACCAACCGTGGACTGAAACCTCTGAAACTGAGACAAAATAAATCTCTCCTATAAATTGTGTATTTCAGGTATTTTTTTTGCCCAGAAATGAAAAATTGACCAAATCAAACAAATTAGTACCAATAAGTGGAGTAATTTTTATAGCTCTACATGACTATGTGGTTCAGAGGTCTTTTTAAATGGTTTGTGGGATGTATTTGGAAAAGCTTGGAGATGGGGAACGTTGAAGATCTGGAATGTTGTAAGAAGAGCTTGATGACTAAGTCTGGTGGAAATTAGAAGAATAGAATACTCGTGGAAATGCAGAGAGTAAAGGCCAGGCTCATGAGGTTTCAGATATCAGCTAGGGGGCTGGGGATTTAGCTCAGTGGCAAAAGCGCCTGCCTGGCATGCGCAAGGTCGTGAGTTCGGTTCCCGGTACCAGAGAAAAACCAGATATCAGCTAGGATTCTGCTGAAATTTGGACTGGAGTCCATGAATATATTTTAAATACACGTGTCCATATCCTGTGGTGGTGTTGGACTAATTAATCTGCTGGATGAAATGTTAGGTTAGCACAGTGTTCAGCCGTGGTATAGATGCTACTGACTGCATTTAGGCCAATTTATAGTGAGGATTTAAAGCAGGAAGTAGAATGGCAAGATTTGAAACACAGTTGGTCAGAAAAGAAACACTGTAAAAATAGGGTCATGGAGGTTGTGGTTGCTGAGGATTCTGCACAGTTAGAAAGAAACTAAATACATTACACTGAGAAAAGAAGGAAAGCGCCTCAAGGGGATCTTAGGAATCAGCAAGACCCAGCCACTGCAGTATGAAAAGTGGAAAAATATAAATGTTTCATTTGAGAAGTGACCACCTCTGCCTCAGGCTGGAGAAGGCTGCCTCTTAAATTGGTTTCCCAAAGTTCATTTCATTGTGCTCAGCCATCCAAGTACTTAAGACCAATACAGCTGTGCTCCCCCTGCGCCTGGATAGTGCTACAACTGATGGCAGATTTGGCATCATTCATCTGATACTGTTCTTGTAGGAATGGAAATGATTCAACAGTTACAGAGTCATGGAAACTTTCATTCATATTTCAGTGAAAGCCATGGGAGGCCAGGGAACATGTTACAGGGTTACAGTTTCCACGAGGAATCCCCAAGATCGTAGTGCTTGAAGGAAGCTGTGGGAGTGAGCCATGAGTTGCAGTGGAAGCCCTGGGAAGTTGCATGACCTGACTTGGTTTGATAGAAAGGAAGGAATTCTTAGAAAGGCTTAGAAAGGTTAGAATGACAGAGTGAATTTGCTGTTAAAATTTACCTATACTGTGTTAGTCCATAAGACATACATACATCTCATCACTGCTATGAAACATAAGCAAGATATTTGTAAATAGATATGATATCTCCTTGGAAAACTCTCTGAAAAGACTTTGTAGGCCAAAACCTACAGGAGGAACTATGGTCACTAAATTGGGAAAGCTAAAGGCAACAGATCTTAGGGTAACAGAAATCAAGTAACAGTACTCAGCAGCCAAGGGCAAGGTGGATTTGTTTATAAAGTAGATAATAGGAATAAAACAGTAAACATAATATTCTCACCTACATAGACTTACAGTGTTCTTAGAAGTAAAATAGAAAGGTCTCTAAGTTCCTACTTGATCTATATAAGCAGAAAGGTATTAAGGCAAGTGAATAAAGTCTAACTCATATTATAAAATCAGAGATTCATGTCTTTTTAATCAGTACCCAGGCTTGAGCCAATTCACAGTTCCAGAAGTCTTTAAAACAGAACAGCCTGCATCTCTTTGATGAAGGACCTGGTACACAGCTGTTATGGCTTGCGTATAAATTTCCCCCAAAAGCCTCATGGACTCATAAGTGGGGCTTTTTGGAACTGGCTGGATCTAGAGCATATGATACTGCTACTAAGTGTGTGTGGTAATAAATTAGTTCACTGATTGGGAATAAAATAATTTTGGGTGTGGCTAATGGAAACCCTACCCTGGGTATGGTAGTACAAATCAATAGGGTTACAGCCTGGCCAGAATATAAGGGGAGGTAGGCTACTGTTTGCTGCTTGCTGCCTTCTCCCTGCCTCGCCAAGAACTGTTTCTCCTCTGTGACGTCCCTCTACCATGCCACTCTACCGTGGAGCCAGTCAATTATGGACTGAAACCTCTGCAAACTATAAACTGAAATAGACCCTTTTTCCTTTAATGTGTAGGTTTTGTTCATTTTCTCTTAGCAACTAGAAAAGTAACTTAGACAATAGCCTGAGAGTGTCATTCTTAATTTTTCTCCTGTATTTCTTCAAAGGAAGCTATAGGTAACTGCAATGGGAAAGGGAAATAGACAGGTGTTTTGGGAACTACTGGACATGGAAATTAATTATAGGACATTGAAAACATTGCTATTATTTATAAATGGGGAGAAGAGCATAGAGGTCAGGACTGATAGAGTTTTATCTCAGGTTTGTCCTTAACTTATCCTTGTTCTAAAATAGATAATTGACCTAAATACACTAACGATTGGCAGAACCCCATATCACTTCCATGAATTTTATATTAAAGGCTAATTATGGTGTAAGAGGCTCAAAGGAAGCCATTAGCACTGCTTCTAGTAAGCAAAAGAGTAAAGCAGTGCCACATCCCTGGAGATATTTCAGAAATGAGTGCCGTACCCAAGACAAGAACCTGGTGCAGGAGAGAACTGCAATCACATCTCCAGTCATCTCATCTATTTGACTTGTATAGGAGACAGAAAGATCTTAAAGAATATGGTGTATGACGTTAAGCTTAACCACGTGGTCACTCCAATAGCAGCTGCTATTCCAGGTGTGGCTTTACTACTTGAACAAATTAACACATCCCTATTTACCTGCTATGCAGCCATTAATTTGGCAAATACTTTATTTATACCTACAAGTAAAGACCACTAGACAGATGACAAGACCAGTGATACACATTCGCTGTCTTTCCTCAGAGTATCAAATGTTCAGCCCTATGTCGTAATTTGGTTCACAGCAAATGGTTCACAGATGGTTCATAATTTTGGTTCACAGTTCTCGATCAGTTTTTCTTTCCTCATGCAATCACACTGGTGGGTTACATTGATGAAATTAGGCAGATTGGACCTAGTGAGGTAGGTATATCAGTGTTATAGACTTGTTAGTAAGATATTTTCATGACAGAATATGGAAAATCAATCTAATAAAATTTTAGAATCTTTCTACCTAGCAATCCAGAGTAGTGGGCTATATCAAGATATCCCTTCTATACCATCATCAGCTGGGTATTACTGGTGCCAGTGAGCTGTGATATTGGATGTGCAGAACAGTTCTCCATTATTAAATCGCAACAGTATGTTTACGATAATTCTCAAGTAGACAGTGAGGGTATAAGTAAATCTCATGGAAAATTTCCCTAATGGTGTTGTCCCTGCTCTTTCTACATTGCCTTCTCTCTCTTAAACTCCGTTAGTGACTTCATCAGGGGTTCCTTGTGATGCGTTTTGATAGAAAAGAAGAAGATTTGGGCTAAGTTTACAAACAATATCCCCAATTTTATAATTATAGTGTTACATCCCCTATATGAGTTATCAGTGAAGGATAGCAATGAAAGAATTCTCCGTGGTTGGATCTTCAAATGGTGAACATGGTTGTTTATTGTATTTGAAAAGAAAATGGCCAGATGTCTGATGGACTCCAATTCATGGATTACAGCCAATGGCTTGGCCAGAGAGTCAGGAAATTTGAAGAATCATGTTTGAAAATTGATGATAAAGAAATATGGTTAAGAGGTGTATCAAATAAAAAGGTTTTAAGGTATATTAAATTCAAAAGCTTCTGCAGAACAGAGGATATAATCAACAGACTGAAGAAGCAACTTACAGAATGTGAAAAACCTTTTTTCTAACTATTCCTCTGACAGATGACTAATACCTAAAATTTATAAAGGATACTAAAATATCAGATCCCCCAAATAAAATGAACCAATCCAAAGTGAGCAAGTGAAATGAGGAGATATCTCTCAGAAGTACAATTTTCCAGTGAATACCTGAAAAAATGCTCACCTCTCGCCATCACAGAAATGAAAATTAAAACACTAAGATTCCACTTTACTCCAGAAAGAATGACTATCATCAAAAGATGAAATACTAACAAATACTGTGAGGCTGCAGGAGAAAAGGCATTCTTCTACATTGTTGGTGGGAATGTAAACCTGTACAACCACTGTGAAAATCAGTAAGGATATTCCTCAAAAAATTGAAATTCCATTTGCCTCAGCTATTGAAGATATCTTCCCTAAAGAGTTAAAGACATTGAGCCCTAGTAATATGTGAATAACTGTATTCAGAGTGGCACAACTCAAAATAACTAAGGTTTGAAAGTGACCTACATATCCATCAACAGATGAATGGTTGAAGGCAATGTGAAGACTATCCATACATAATAGAATACTACTCTGCCATAAAGAAGGATAGAATTATGTCACTGGTAGGAAAAAAGATGGACCTTGAGACCTTGACAACATAGTAAGTGAAATAAATCAGATGCACAAACTTAAATATTGCATAAGTTCTCTTACATAAGAAACCAAAAGTATAACTGACTTTGAAAAGAAAAACAAATAATAGATAATACAAAATAGGGCAATACAGCCTTTACAAATGGGAAAGGGATCCAGAGACAGAGAAGAGAAGTAAAAACAAGAGTGTGGAAGAAAAAGAATTAAGATTACTATGTGTGTGTATTACTCCCTAAGATGAATGAAAACATTATGTACTGCAAACATGTACTAATAAAAATATAATAATGAAAGAGATGTATGGATAATGCTCTAAGTGTGTAAAACATGTAAAAATATTTGTATGCTACTTGAATTCTTCCCGAAGTTGGCATCATCAGAAGAGGAATTCAATATCCAAATGGCTAGGATGATCCTCTCTGTGAATACCAGTCGGCCTCTTTTCCCCAGCACTGTATCACTGCCCTGTGGGTTCAAGAACAAAGTGATCACAGCACTAGGTATGGGACTTGTGACACAGCAACATGGACTTTCATTCATCAAGGCTGACTTGGCTGTGCCCTCAGCTGAATGCCCAATCTGCCGGAAGCAGAGCCCCACACTAAATCTCTAGTGTGGCACCATTCCCCGAGGTGATTAATCAGCTACCAGGTGGCAAGTTGATTACGCTGGCCTGCTTTCAATGTGGAAAAATCTGCATTATTTTTTCTTACTAGAGTAGACAAATACTCTAATGTTGGGTTGCCTGCCTGGCACAAAATAATTAGATCAAAACTACAATCTGTGGATTTAAGGAATGTATTATCCATATTCAAATATCCCGTGTAATATTTATCCTCCTTAAGAAACCCACTTTCTGTAAAAACATGGGGCAATGTTTATAAAATTTACTAGCCTTATCTTGTTCCCTTTCTTCATGCAGTAGCTGGTTTCAGGGAGCAGTTGAACTGCCTTTTCATTTCTCAGGCACATCACTAGGTAAGAAGCAATATCTTACAGATATGGTACAAGGTTCTCAAAAAGGAGCTTTGCACTCAGAATCAACTTCCAGTAATTGGCATATTTTCTCCCATAGACGGGACTCACAGTCCCCAAAATGAGGTGGTGAAAATAGAGTGGTATCATTCATCATTACTCCTAGTAGTAGCGATCTCATAGAAAAAGTTTTGCATCCCATTGTCATGACTGTATGCTCTGCTGGACTAGAGATCCTAGATGGACAGGGAAAAAATGTTTCCATGTGGAGACACCATAATGATTCCACTGAGTCTGAAGTCACACTACTGTCATCAGACTTTTTGGAGTCCTCATGCTTCTGAATTAACAATAAAGGGACAAGTTACTCTGAAGTGACTGATGCCAGTTACTGAAGGAAAATTAAACTGCTACTTCACAATGGAAATAAGGAAGGGTAACTCTGGAAAGTGTGTGATCTCTTAGGGATTCTTTTACTATTACCACTCACTGTGACTAATGTCAGTGGAAAACTTTAACATCCTGTTCTCACCAGGACTACTCTTGGTGAAAGGCTAAGTCATTTCACCAAGTACAGATCCATGACCAGCTTAAGTGCTTGCTGGTACAGGTAATTCAAATAACATGGTAGAAAATGATAATTGCAAATACTAACTACAGAAATGGGGGATGCAATTGTACCTGCATTGAAAACTTCCTCTTTATTTTATCATGAATATATATGAGCATGCATGCATGTGTACATGCTTATGTACATGTCTTAAGCAAATAGTTACAAGCTTCTTTTTCCCTGTGAAAATTTTCCCCTAGTATAAAATATACCAGATTAATCTCATTGTTGGAAGTGAGGTGGTTAATGGAAGCAAAACCTGAATTGCTCCTACTGTGTTCTCCAAGCTCTATCATCTACTTTTGTAGGGACCATTCACTCTTCTGACAGGATTGGGTACTAAGTCTCAGGTTGAAGAAATAGGGAAGATGATGAGAAAAGGACATGAAGAAAAGGGTAAATTCTCACTTTTGTATCTTCACCCTTAATGTCCATCAAAGTAAATGCATTTTATTTTCTTTTTGAGAAATATGTGTGTTTGTCAGGGAAGGAAGTCAGGTTGAAAATGAAAGACAACCTCTGTGTTTCCCTTTCTTCAATCAGACTAGTAAAAGGAAGAAGCACACCATTAGACTAAGTTTCCACAGTCCTTTTTTAAAAAAAGGACTTAACATTTTTTATAAGCAAATGTGGTGGCATAGTGGTGTGTCAGCTTTTTAAAACGTGTGGCCTTTTTATAAATTTAAATTTATTTTTTTTTCTATATTTTTGGGACAATTCTTATTTTTAGCAAGATTAAAAAAGGGCAGACATAACTCCTGTTTTTTTTTCCTATGAGATGTTCCACAGATACACCTGTAGAAAACTGCTTTACATTTTAATTAAAAAACATGCTTAAGGCTCCCCCAATATGACATACTTTTTTTCTTTTTTTCTATTCTATTATCATGTAAAATAAAATATACTGACTTTTATCATGATACATGACTATTGTTAATAATTTTTGAGATATCAAGGAAAAAATTAACATCAATAAATGATTTTGCTTCCCCTTTTAGGGAAAGGGTTGGTGCATTTTATCTTGTTCACAGAACAGCTGTCTATATTAGGCAGAATGATGACATTACTTTTTTTAATTTGGAAATTACTTATGGTGTAAAGAAGTATGTAGAGGTGCCATGTTAAAGGGCTTTGGATATGATGATTAACTTTTAGGTTTTGCCTTGACTGAGCCACCATAGATTTGGTTAAACTTTATTTCTGGGTATGTCTCTGAGGGAGACTTTTGATATCATTAACATTTGAATGTGTTGATTAAAACAAATTGCTCTCCTCTTTGTAGGTGGTTCTTATTCAATTTATTGAAGGCCTTAATAAAACCAAACTGAAAGAATTCTTTGTCTACATTTAATGGTTTACTAGATGTATACAGGTTTTACTCGTATTTGGATGCTTTGGATGCAGGTTGAAAATAAACCATTTTTCCCCCCTGGATGTAGATAATATAATCCCTTAGAGCCAATTCATCAATTTCTTATAAAAATCTCTCTCTCTCTCTCTCTCTCTCTCTATCTTTTATCTATCATCTGTCTATCTATCATCTATCATTGATTCTATTTTTCTAAATAGTTTGTGTTCCTGAGTAGTACAACCCACATCTTCCTGGGCCATCTGTATGATCTATTGCCCACTCTCCAAAAACACCACCAAATGACTTGTTAATTTCTCATTCAATCAGAGCAAAGTTTATAACTGACTGTTATAGGGGAGACATCACTTTGACTCCTCAGAATAATTTTAAATTTTTATTTTTTGCCATTAAAAATAAAATTTCTTATCTGATAGTGTTTATGAAGTGTGTTTGTGTTAAGGCCATATATTGATTACATTTTAGGATCTGGTATAAGCAGGTGAAACTCTTTGATGTAGATATTTTATTAGGATTGACTGAAGTTCAAGACAGAATTATTTAGAATTGTTGGACACAGTGAGGTGAGCACTTGATGAATAAATTATTTTGATAAGGAAGGAGTTCACCCAGTTGTGTGATTTATACCCTCAGAAGAGGGGCTATTTATCATAAAGAGTAATCTACTGTCCTGAGAGAGGGCTAGGCAAGAAATATATTGTTCAGAGAAATGGATTTTCAAAAAGTTCCTGAAATAAAATCAGTCACAACTTTGTTTTTCCAGTCTAGAAATTTCTTGAGAAGTGAGGTCTTGTTCATATTAAGATCTTATCCTTTGTAGATATAGGCAAGTGGTTTTCAACGTATAGTAGAACATTCCACAAAAACTTGAAGTTAAGACCTGAGTTAGATGTTATTCTCCATTCTCTCTGGGTATGCTGACACAGGGGATGTAAGGGCTTTTTTCATAGCTTAGAAATACATTGCATCAATAATTTTAAATTGTACACTGAAGTATACTATAATAAGAATTAAAGACATATTTCAAGATAGAAAGAAAGCACTTTTATCTTTAATACCACAGAGATCAAATTTAAAATATACAACTCTATGACAGGTACAAGGTCTTAATACCTCTTTGAATGTGAATATTATGTGCAATAAATGTGAAACATGATTAAAAGTTTAAACAAGAATGAAAGAGAGAAAGGAGAACTAGAGGAGGAAGGAGAGAGAATAGATTTTAAAACACCAAGCTGTATTATATACACATATTGACTCCCCAAGATGATTGCAAAATTCATGTATGGCAAACATGTTTTAATAAATTAAAATTTAAACATGAAATGCTTATTCAATAAAAATTAAAATATACAATTCTTTCAATTACTATGAAAGTATTACAGAACTGAAAAAACACTAAAAATAAAAATATATATAAGACCAAGTTTATTATGAATGAAATTTAACTTAACTAAGGGCATAGAAATACATACGGAAGTATCAGTGAGATGATTTTGTTGAAGCAGGAATTGAAATGTGAATACGTCCAGTGATGTTTACAATATTCAGAATGAGAACAATCCCTATTGTGTATTGCAATTATCCTAGCGTGCAATTTGATAATGTGTTGCAAACACATGAAGCATAGTTCTTCTTTCTACAAATAATTCCCCTACAAAATGACATATGTATCAGATTAATGTTCAAGGAAGTCCTTATAGACATGCTTCTGTATAACGAGACTTCTAAACTTTGTACTGTGTTCTAACACAATAAAGGAACAAAAGGAGAAGACGCAAGCAAAGCACACATGGCAGCTTTATGCAGACAGTACTCGGAGACTTTATATCTTTCATGAAAAGATAGTGTGTTGGTTACTTTTCTCTCGTTGCTGAGACAAAATACCCAATGCCCAAAATTAAGGAAGAAAAGGTTTATTTAGCTCACAGTTTGTGGAGGTTTCAGTCCACACTTGGTTGGCTCCGAGGCAGAAGATAGCAAAGCAAGAAGAGCAAAGGAGGGAATGGCAGCAAGCAGCCTCTTTCCCTCCCTTACGTTGTAAGCAGCCTACCCCCACCCCCCAAGTGGGGTGTAGCTCTCACATAATCTCCATGCTCTTCTCTTGCACAGGCTCAGGATGTATACAAAGTAAGCACCCTGGCTTCCTGCTGAGTCACTTAGCCAAACCTCTAGACTCCCCAAGTTGACACAATGTATCAACCACAACAGATAGGAAACGTATTAATTTGAAGAAACCATGTATCCATCTAAAAATCAGGGATTCTACAATACTATACAGTCTTTTGCATTGTTTCATTGGGTAAATTAACTCCAATTTGCCTCAACCTCTATTATCCAACTTCTCTTTAACAACTACAGACAGAGCTCATTAAAGTTTCTCCCAAGCAAAAAAATTTCTTTTCTTTTAAAAATATCTTGCTACTTCCATAGCATTTAAATAGATAGATTCACCCTGTTAAAAATAGCCACTGTTTCATTTTAAAATGTGATTAAAAACTGCCTTTCTAGGATATTCTGTTTTTATTTTAACTTATAAAGATGTGGATGTAGAAATGAATTCAAGGAATAAAGAAAATTAGAAATAATATTTCTTGGAACATGGGACAAAAGATTATTTTAACTTGATCCTCTATTTAATGCATTTTCCAGATGCTTAAAAATAAATGCATTCAAATATGAGAAGAGAAATAGCAACTGCTATACATAGCATCAAGATATAAATTTCATTAATGAAAGGATTGATAAGATATATTTAATTATTTCATATCACAGGTGCCACCATAACTCAATAAGATGTGATCCTTTTTGTGATGTGTAGCTCCTAAGACAGTGGAGTGTCTTGGACACAATTGATACAGGTGTGAATCCGTTCATAGTTTTGGATTCTGCTACACAGTTGTAGGGGCTAACTACTGTGCTGAATTTGAGTATTGCTGTGTGCACAGGAAGGTGCTTGTGTGAAGGCTGTATATCTAAAATGCTACAGCACTGAAAGAACTTCATGTACATTATTGACTGCCCATGTATGTGTGAGTGTGGAGTACATATATGTGTGTGAAAGAGAGAAATAGTTGGAATAACAATAAAGACATTCATAGATGTCCTTATAGGCATGCTGTGTCAACTTACAAGGTCTGAATTTATTGTTCAGGGTTTGTGTAGACGTTGAAAGATTCTGATTAGAGCAGTACCATCATAAGATTTGCTTTTTAGGAAGTGATACATTTGATGCTTCTGCAACCAATGGTCCTAATGTCCAGGAAACTTTCAAAATATACTGAAAAACATTGAAACTCAAGACGATAAAATGGATTATTTTTTTTTTTTGGTTTTTCTCCGGTACCGGGAACCAAACTCACGACCTTGCGCTTGCCAAGCAGGCGCTTTTGCCACTGAGCTAAATCCCCAGCCCCGATAAAATGGATTATTTGAGAACCTATAATGTCCACATAGTCCTGTATCTTTAGTGCATGAAATGACAGTTAAGTGTTTCCTCCCTCGAATAGCCAGAGTGTAAACTCAGCATTCATTTTGGTTATTTCTAGTCTAGTAATGCATTTAACCAAACTTCCGTTGTCTATGCACAGATGTACTACTTCTGGTTCAAGCCCTTGCATGAGTTATCTTTTAAACCCCTGATATTTCCACCTGACACTACCATCTGACACAGCTTATCTCTTAAGTATAGCACACATGTAGAGTGTTCGCAGCACCATGCTCATAGCTTATCTCATAAGTCCAGCATTGTGCATGCATTCATTTTGCTATCTTAAAGTTATTTTTTCTCAGTCCTCTTCACTTCCACAGAAAATGCTGTAATACTGCATTGGACCTAAGATTAGTGCTGTAAATAACAATGTCGAGGAGGGCAAGACTGTGTACATGAAAAGAATCAAAACATGGAGGTACTAAAGTAAATTGAGTATAAGCCATAACAAAAAAGCAATAAAATAGTTTAAAATATGTAGGCATTTTGACTATTTCGAGTCTTTTTGATTTCCTTATAATTCAGACTAAAGATCTAACATTTCTTCACAAAGCACCAAA
Organism: Chinchilla lanigera; assembly: GCF_000276665.1. Classification (NCBI taxonomy): domain Eukaryota; kingdom Metazoa; phylum Chordata; class Mammalia; order Rodentia; family Chinchillidae; genus Chinchilla; species Chinchilla lanigera. The sequence continues at coordinate 25,176,286 of NW_004955405.1, read as the reverse complement.
GGAGGAGAAACATAGAGTATGTAAGTTACACAATCTAAGCAGACTGTAGAGTAGTGCATACCTCACTCTCTCACAAGTGAGAGACCGACCACAAGGCAAAACCAAATCAAACCCTAACAAAAGCCTCTTCTATGCACTTTTAAAAGAACTCAATCTCTGCATTACTGATAGTCTCCTCAGCATATGTGGCCAACAAAAGGTAGTCTTACTTTCAGCATAGGTGTTATTGTCGGAAACTCACACAAGGTAAGCAATGTATCTAATTTTATACAAGTTCAATATGGCAGGATGAAAATATACCAGTCAGACTCCAAACTCTTGCTGTTATCTACACACATTGCAATTTCAACAACATCAACTTTGCTGAGATAATCTTCTTTCTATATATTTTAAAGACTTATATACAATTGATCAAATAAAAGTTAAACATGATTTGGAAACCCATTCTCTAATATCAGATTTGATTTCTCACAGATATTGATCTTTTGGAAGTATTCCCAATGTTCCATGAGAAATTACTAAATAATACGGCTATGAATAATTTTCCTTCTAACTATAGTACTACTGTGTTTACAAATCTGAGTACTTTATTAAACCTTTTATTTTTCATTTTTTCACTTAAGACATTAAAAATCTGCATTCCTTGAATATTTAATAAAAAGAGAGTAACCATAAATGTTAAATTTCTTTATGGTCTTATGCCTTATCCTAAATTATTGATGCACATTTTGCATTCTATTCTGTAATATATCCTTGCTTGTTTTAATAAAACCTGTTTTAAATTATTTACTATCTGGAAGAAATTCTCCCTGTGTTTTGGTTTATGGATATGTTTCTATTGCTTTGAGGGTATCGTGGGAAATAAAAACATTCACAGTTACCCATGCAGTTGTTGACTGCGATTATTGCGTGCCTTGAAAACAGTTTCTGCCAAGTAAACTGATTCTGTGAGCATCCCTTTATCATTTGGGTGAGCAACGTACTAAATTAAGTTATCTTGATATTGACTTTTGTTATATTTTATTTATTTCATATAAAAGAATAATAATTCAATCTTAAATTTGAACACCTTGAATTGTTCATATTCTCCAGTAAACCACTCCAGACATGTATAGATAAGCAGAATTTATATACATATGTAGGTAAGATTTTTTTCATACATGTGTAGGTAACATTTTCAGAATCATTTTCCTGGGTCATTATGATATAATCTAAGTGGTAGCCATATGTTATGACTTGTATGTGATTTAAATGAGTCCCCAAAATGTTGTGTGTTCAAACCTTGGTCCACAGTACTGTAATGTGTAAAGTGATAAGACCATTGGGAAGTCCCTAGTGCGATCCCTTCCTTTTTTATATACTTCTTTTGCTGCAATGCCATCTATTGTCTATAATGCCAATAATGTGCTCATCAGGGTCCAGTCTATCCCAACACCTTTCCCTTGAGTATCATAGGGTGAAATCTCTTCTCTTTACAAAGTTAACATGCCTTTGGTATTTTGTTGTAATAATAATGCAAACAGCCTAACCGGGAGGTATCTCATAGTACTAATATTGTAATCATAGCAGAAGAGGCTGGTTCCATGCTAGAACAGGATGAAAAGTGAGAAGAAATACAGGGAAAGTATTCACAAATAAGACCTAAAATTTTTATTATTATCTGAATCAAAGATAAAAATATAGTATGATTAATTTCCCAAGATGGCTAAACTAAGTAAACCTGACCAAGAAACTTAACATATGAGTAAGAAAGCTGAGAGGAGAACAAATTCCCACATCATGAAAGTTGTTTTCAGAGGACATAACTAACAGTGAAATACATTAATGACATGAGTAGAGCAAAGTTGTCTTTATGCTCCTCACAGATAAGAAAGATATATCGTTTAGAAACTGTTCCAAAGGCCAAGTCATCTAAGACGTTTCAAACTAGAATTCCTATTATGTTGGGTTATCGGTTTGCCAAAAAATGAAACTACATTTCATGAAATGATGAAAAGTCACTATTTCGTAAGTGGTCCCTTACCTTTTACTTGTCATGTTCTATTTTCCTGCTCACTTCATTGCCATTTTCAATGGTAAAACTTTAAGTCATGGTGCCTTCTGCCTGCCCCAGGCCTGGCATTGTAGGGAAGAAAGCGTCCACATTTTATTCTGTGTGATTATTTTCTTGTGCCCCTAGATTATTTGACTAGTACAGATCTTACATAGGAAGAGTTAATTAACCCTTTGTGTCCTAAATTATGCTGTAAAGAATTGACTTAAACACATTCCCTTTTAATGATATGCATTTTGAATTAAAACTCTGTTTAACTACATGGAGTAAATTATATCTTTTAAGTACTTAACTTTCAAATACCATTATGGTCATAGTAAAAGAAGAAAAATATATAAACAAATGGCAATAACAGGTGCTCTGTGTGTGTGTGTGCATGTGTGCCTGCTTATGTGAAGTCATCACTTCAATTTATTTCTGAATAACAGAAAGCAGATTGGGTGAGTGGCTAATTAATAAATTAAGATGAAGCAGGCTGCAAATATCAGAGAATTCTGGCATACCTTGCAGAGTGTCAGAGGTTTTGGATATAGAAAATGAAGGTGCAACAGATATTAAAAGGTTAATGAAAAGTAATGGAGGCCGGGGATATAGCTCAGCAGCACAAGCGCCTGCCTGGCAAACACAAGGTCCTGAGTTTGATACCCACAACCAAAAAAAAAAAAAGTATGGCAGAATCCTGGGGTGGGGGAAATTCAAGGCAATGAGTTGCTTCATACAGGGCTTCGATTTTCAATTTCTTCTTTGATCCCTTTGAAATTTATCTTGACAAAAGGACTGAAAAATGGATGTAACTTCTTTTAAAAAAATGTTATATGTTTGTCCTATCATACAGTCTGTCTCTTCATCAGTGATTCTAGACCCTCTTTTCTGTTGCATTTTTTGCTGTATTCATGGACCTGTACCATCAGCTTTAAATATTAGAGAATTATTGTACCTTTAGTTAGCTGATGTCTAGTTTCTTCTAAAGGGTATACATTTGTAGAGGTTTTCTGGCCATTCTTTCTTAGGTACTTTCCATGAATTCTAAAATCAGTTTATCTGGTTAAAAATCAAAGAAGCAAAAGCAAAACAAGTTGTTTTTATGTTTATGAGGTTGTGTAAAGTTCATAAATTGTCCTCGAACATCTTTATGTTGCTCTCTCCTACTCAAGCACATAGACTAATTTTCTAATTGTTCAAATACAACATTCAGTGAGTGACAAACAATTGCTTGATGGCTCTTTGTAACTTGCAATCACAGAAGCAGAAAGCACAATTATTCATTTTTTATACGTTTTTATGCAGCTGTGGATTTTAGAATCTCCAGAGAAAATTTAACTTGCTTTAATATTTTGATTTTAGAAAGAATTAAAATGGAATCCCACAAGAATTTGCTTAGGGCATAGGTTTGATGTCAGATCTAATATGAAATTTATTTCTTCCTTACTACTTATCTCCACTGATGCTTAATCTAAGAAGAGATTCTAAGACAGTATACAAAGCATATATTTAAGATAGTTTTCATTGGAATATGAGGTCAATATATTATTTTCAGTGTTTGTCGACTTTTAATTCCTATTAACCCATATATAACATCTCGAAATTTTGAGTACAATGAGTTATTTTTAGATATATTCCTCTCTACTATACATAAGTTCACCATACGTTTCATACCACCTTGTTCAACTCTGTAATTCAACAGAATTTGACCATCAATATATATCCACTGTAACTTTTCCCCATTTCCCCTTTTGAGTCCTGTGCACCAAAACTTGCTGAGAGAGAAACAGAGAGAGAGAGAGAGAAAGAGAGAGAGAGAAAGAGAGAGGTATTTCACATTCATCCTTCTTTATTCATATTAAAACATAGTTTTTCTGATTCGTGTTTTCTGCCATATCACTAACATTACTGTTAAAGAAAGGGTCACCATTGGCTCTGCTGTTGCTCACTTTGATTTGATTTGTAGAGACTGGAGACTGGAAGGATGCCTGATTCATGGTTTGGATTTGGAATGTCCCATAAAGACTCATATGTTCAAAGCTTGGTCTCTAGATGATGGTGCTTTTAAGAAGTGGTGAAAACTCTAGGAGGCGGGGCAAAGTTGGAGGATGTAGGTCACTGGGACATGACTTTGACTGAAATCTCTACAACCATGAGCCAAAATAAAGTTTTCCTCTCTTTGAGATGGTTTCTCAAATATTTTGTCAGAGCTATGGAAAACTCACTAATACACCCCTACCCACAGTGACCACTGTTCCCATTTCCTCTCATCCACTGTCCAAAGCCACTCTGATCATCTTAAAAGGATCTAGACCACACCCAGTTGTTGTCTGTCACTTAAACTTCTTTCTTACTGTTGCCTGTGCTTGAAATATTTCATGCTATTCCTTACCTAGCTGGGCCTTCCTAATTTTTTAGGGCTTATTTTAAATACCTTCTAAGAGAATCCTCACTGATCAGTCCCTAGGTACAAAATCACTATTCACTCTGCTTTCATTATCTTGCCAACTTGGCTGCTTCACTTCTAATGCTTACCACATTTGCTTCCTTATTTAAGGTAATGACTGGGGCTCCACTGTCTAACAAAGACGTTATTATTGATAGTTCCTCAATCAGCAATTCTGGATGAATGGTTTGAGACACAACTGCTCCTCTGAGACATCCTATCCCTTCATCCTGTATGAAAAATGTGAAAGTTTGAGAAACCTGCCTACATTCAATAGCTATCAGTTTAAGTATATATTCTTGACAGCTCCTACAAATACAAACCAATTGTAAGAATGATAAGACACTTGCTGTGAGGGTCTTTAAATAGAATTTTCTAGTCATTAGAAAGAGGATAATTATAAGTACAGTTCTAGTGTTCACTACCATAAAATGCCCCTCCTGCTTTAGTCAGATTTTAAAGAGATATCTTTAAAATCCGGGGACATTTCATGGGTATTATATTTTATTCTTAAAATTTTTTAGCGTTGTTATTTTAGCTAATTGGCTGTAAATTCCTATATTCTGCTTAACCAAAATAGTTAGTTTTTGCCTGTACTAGACACCTAGTTAGAATAAGGGAAAGAGCTCTTTACTGATAACTGTTATATATTTTACAAGATAGGCTAACAGAATATGAAAAGGGCTTTTGTGAAACTTTATCTGAAAAATATTTTAAGTTAACTTCACTTTTCTTCCCTGTAGCCTTTGGTAGATTCATGGCTTTTCAAAAACTGTTTTAGTTCAGAGGTAAGGTGCAGAGGCTGCAAAGCTGAAGAGAAGATGACCCAGGTACAGTGCAAGGTGGGGCAGCACAGTATGAGAACAAGCAGATGTCCAGAGGTCAAGGCCTCAGACATGAGAAGAAAAGAGAGAAAAATTACAGAGGCCATAGGGACTAATGCCTCAAGATTTCAAAGATGTCACTTTCATCATGATCTACAAGAGAGAAAGCAGAAAGGATTGATGTTCAAAGCATCTTAAAATTTCTGCTGCCCATAAAACCCTGCCTTCCATTCTTTGATTTGACTGCTAACAGCAGTGCACTTCCAGAATCATGAAGGAGTGTCAAGATCACAAACACGGTACAGTTACTATAAGTTTCTTAGCACTTAAGAAATTGAAAAAGAATTTCACTGAGAATCATCGACTTCTACATTATTTTCCAATGCTGGACATTTTCTATTTGTTCAGCTTGTATAATAGACAAAGAAATACTGGGAGAGGATAGAAAGCATAGTATCAAAGAAAGATGTTATAGTAAAAAGAAAGATCCTGGGAAAACGTCCTGTGTGTGCTCTGCTAATTATTCATCTTGACCAGAAAGTGAAGACTAGGAAAGAGACTTTCTGTTCCCCAATTTAGATCATAAGGAGGCTGCTGAGTGAATGTCAGACTTGGGAGCATGTGCTGATTGCTAATGAATGATACTACAGTAGACCAACAAATCCTTACCACTTGAAGTTTTCCTCTTATTCACATATTGTCTTCAGCCTTGATAAATGAATGAGCCAAATGTCATAAATAAATGATAATTAGAAGATACAAATAGTAAAGAATAAATGATACAAATCGTAGAATGAGGTAGCATAGGGTAAATCTCTACATAGCCTATCTTTTGGGCTAGCAAGTATTAAAAGCTGAGCATTGAGGAACAGGGCTAAGATATAAATAGAATTTAATGGAGGGGATCTACTTTGCTTCATTTTGCTTGGATTTAGAAGAAAAGATGAAGACTGAGGTATCTTTTACCAGAGTTAACACCTTTGAGGAAGTATAGGAAAATAATTAGAGAAAGTAATTAAGAATATAGTTAGCATGCTTGGCATTTCTCTCTGATGGCTCAGTTCAATAGATAGAAGTCCAGATAGTTCTGCCCAATTGCAGTGTGTATCCACCAGGGTATCTTTATCTGAGACTGTTCAGGAAACATCTCCATGCAAAGTTGCATGAGGTTTAAGAGATTTAAGACTCCAATTTAAGTAAGATTGACATTCCTTTCAGTTCACTCCACACTCATTTTATTTTGCTGTATTCACACATATATTCATACTTATTCTGAAACTCCTTTTATTTGTGTTTCACTTCTAAATCTGAAAAGAACGTTGAATGCTTATTTTGTTTTCTATGCATTTTAAGCAGTGAAGTACATAAGAAACAATGGACCCAAGCTTATTATCAAGTACTTAATTGCACATCTTCTATCTGTCCCTCTTTTTGTAATAGAAAAGATCTTCTTAGTGATTTTCCCATAGTGTAAGCCCTCCTTAGTATCATTTGTGTTTTGGAGTCTGTTTTGTGAACTTTATTTTAGCAGTTTTGTCTATGGATAAGAGGTATTTCTTTAAATCCTCCTCCATATGGCCCAGGCTATAGTAAGCCATGGATACAGCTCAAGTGTGATCTGAAAGGTGGAATTAAAGCAGAAGCTGTTATTTTCACCAGATGTGATGCTAATAGCCTCCAAATTTAGTCTAATTCTTGGTCATGGCAGCAAACTGAGGTCATATGCTAATCAAAAAAGTCTTGACTCTGCTTTACAGAAAGAGAGCAATTTCCAGAGACCTGCACATGATTATTTCTATCTTTTCCTCTTTTTGATACTTTGGCAGCCAGATATGAATGGTCCTTGGCATCTTCTTGACAGTTCTGACTGTTCACACAGACCAGAGCTACATGTGTCATGATGAGTTATTCTGATCCTTCAATACCTCCCTCTACTAGAGTTGTACATCTTCACTTCCTTCTATGCTGTGTATGTTGAAGTCTCCAGAACAAATAACTTGTCCAGACAGTATTTTTAGAGGCTCTGGTTTTCTAACTGATCCCCAATTAAGAGAGACTTCATATATTTGTTCTAAGAAAGCCTAGATTTAAAGATCTTAATGACCCTTGGCTAGTGGTACACAGAGCAACATATAGCCATGACATTTTATGGCAGAATAGTGATTATATTTCTCAGTTTAAATTTTCTGTAGTCAGGTAAACAGAAGAAACTGTTTGTGGATAGTTACATAACTGCTGCCACTGACGATTACAGTGGAAATAAAGAATGTAAGGACTCGTGTTGATTTTCCATCTATATTCTGAGATACTTGAAGGAAGAGAAAAGATCAGCACAGTGCTTTATATTCCTGCCTCAAGAGGAGGGTAAGTAGCTAGTTTCTACAAATTTGTAAAAAAATTGCATTTTCTATAAGTGATGATTTAACATTTTTAAAAACAAAACTTTCTTTATAGATGATTAAATTATTTTGTACATTAAAATTGTTGTCTTTCAAATTCTCATGTTAAATTCAGAATATTGATCAGGAAGCAGTCACATTAGAAGATAAAATGGGTCAAATGCGCTAATTACAATAAAGCTTGATACTTAAAATTCTGAGAAGTCACTTTTGCAAGTCTACACATGCTGGAGAAGGGTGGCTAATTCTTGGTAAAAAAACTGCAATGGTTACTTAAATGTCTGGTGTGTTTAGTGTGTTAAAAATGTCCTCAAAAATATCAAGTTCTCTCTTACCTGAAATGTAATTTGTCTATGGCTAGACCACGCTGAAAGTGCCCACTCTTATCTGAAAATGTAACCTTATTTGGAAGAAAAGACCCTCTCAATTGTAAGTAAATTAAGGATATGGAGATAAAGAATTACTTCTGGGCTGTCTGGGTAGACATTGATAAGTGTCCCTATAAGAGTGAGACACCACACCACTCAGGGATGATAGAAGCAGAGATTGGGCAGTGCACCCCATGAGCCAAGGAATGCTAACAGTGAATAAAAGTTGAATATAGAAAGGGACAAATTCTCCTTGGCGTCACTGAGGACGCCAGACAAGGCACAGGACAAGGACGCCACCTTGGCACAGTAGGACATGCTGACTTTGGCCAAGGATGCTGATCTGGGACTTCTGAGCCCCATAAATATAAGAAAATACATTTCTATTGTTCTAATCTACCAAGTTGGTGGAATCTATTCACAGCACACTTAAACTATTACAATAGAAAAATTCAACACTTGCTCAAGACTAACTCTCAGAAACTCTATGATTTCTAGAACTACGAGCAAACTCAAAGTCCGCCACTAAAGAGGTAGGGTACAAAGTGTCATTAGTAAGAAACGTCTTAAGCTCCAAAATTAATTGGAAGACTTTTAAATGTAAAGAAGAGTATAAAGGTGTTGGATAGTGGTAGAAGGATATGATATTATAGAACTATTCATGAATTTATTCAAATGGATACACATTCCTGTAAATTCTGGATTTAATAATGAATTAATCTGTGCAAACTGAAGTAACTTCAACAGTTTCCTGGATTGAATAACTGGAATCCAGCAACGGTAGGCCATAAGCACAAGAAAATACTCTGCACAGAAGTGACAGTTTGGAAAGGCCTCTTCATGAGTTTTGTATCAAGAATTTGTGATTGTACTTCTATATCAAGAATAGTGTAGCTTTAGACATTTTTCTGGAAAGTGTGAGCTGCCCAACTAAACTTTTTCTTAGGCTTTCATCTTAAATGACTTTGTTTCTCCAACTCTGTCTCCTAGACCTCAGCTTTACCAGATCCAATGTTCCTTTTCTCATGATAGTTTCAGCTGTCTCCTTTTCTGACTGGAAATTGACTCATGCAAGTAGTGTTTGAATGACAGTTCATGACACAATGGTTTTTAAGTTTTCTGCTGGTATAAAGTAACTGCTATATGAACATATCATAGATTCATGAAAGGTATAAAAAATATGCTCTAAAGAAGATTATCTAAAAAAAGATTATCAAATAAAATAAGTGTGTGTCAATAAGTAGAAAAATGCATAATTAATGTAAATTCTATCTTTGTTTTTGTAGGTTATTTTCAGTGACATTCTGTAAATATCTCTACCCTTAATCCTTGACTGGAAGGTAGACATCTACTAAGTCTTCCACTGTGCCTATAACTGCTGTGATTTTGGGTTTTCTTCCTGATCATGTAAGGACTGTATCAGTTTGAAGATAAAATGCCCAATTTTAACATTTTGGCTTAGGATGGAATTTAGAGGCTGATTTCATTTATGTATAAATTCTTTTCATAATTCTTTGGATTGTTTGAAATGCACTTTACTAAGACTTCTGACTCCAGTAGAAGAGTTACTCAAAGAGAGGGCAGAACTGCATTTGTAATACACATGTAAACAAATAAGGAAAAAAAAATCTGTACTCTAACAAATAAGAATTTCCATATGCAGCAAGGTTTCCCAAATAGTATAGATTTATTGTTTTGTGTTTCTTCTAAATACCAAGTGGTCTGATTTCTCTTGACCTTGGACAAAAAAACCTATTAGTCTGATATGTTTATAATGGTGGCCATCTTGTATTTAAGGTTTTCATTTCCTAAAAACTAGTTTTGGGAGTAGTATCTATTGCAAAGGTCATGACTTCTGAAGATGTGTGAAGAGAAGTTAGTGGCACAGAACAGTAGGTAGTAAAGCGTCACACAAGTCAATGAACAACAAGGTCAATTACTTCATATTTACATGTGGCTCAACACAGCTGGAGTGAAAAGCTCATGATGCTTGGCTGGCACTGTGCAGCTGTATAATAAGGGAGCCAAAATCATCCCTTTATAAAAAAAATGGTAGTCTGTCAGGCAAACTGCCTGCCATCATTTTGTAAACTGCAAGGAGTAAGAAGGAATGCAAAACACAGGTCTCTGCACTACTTCAGACAACAGACTGAAGAAGAACTAAAATTGCTGCAGAATTTTGTTTTAAATTGGTATCAAACTTTCTGTGAAGGCAGCAGTCTTTATGCTATTTCCAATTCTCTGAGCAAAAATAGGATTTTTATACATTGGTAATCAAAGCACAAGACTTGTTTGAGAAAACTAAAGTTCCATGAAAACTTTGGTAGATTCTGTGATGATACAGTTTTTCTTATGAAAAGCTTCAAAAAGCAAGGATTTTTATCTTATTGTGATATGTGTATATGTGTTTCCCTATAAAACAGAGTGTAATGACACATGCGATTAAACATACATGAATTAATACAAATTTAGCAGAGGTAGTTGTGATACTTGGATATAGTTATAGTTGGTCTTACATAAAATACCTTTAACACTGAGAAGAGATAAAGTTGTAAATTAATATATTCTGAAAGGTCCCAAGTTTTTAAGATCATTATGAGCTTTGAGCTCCTCGCCATGGGATTTTGTCCTTATGACCAGAAAGCTAAGTGCCTACTGACATCACTGAATGCTTTATTTGAACTAACTGCTGAAGACCAAGTGTCTTCTAAATAAAGAATTTAAAGGGCATACACATTGTTTGAGGAATTTATGCTGTACCCTGTACCCACATCACTGTTCTTTTGCTTGTCTGGGTCTGCACAATCAATTTTAGAAACATTAAAATGGAGCTGTGCTCAGCTAATGATGCATAATGTCGGAGGTGTAGCTCGTTGCTTTTGTCTTCTTTGCACATATGCTTTTTGAAGTGAAAAATCAATTAAGATGACTAGCAAAACACACAATAGACATTCTGAAGGAGTCTGTTTCTGCTTTCTAATGTGTTTTAGAGTGTTTCCCAATCATTAACTAAGTCATACTCGGGAAACCTCTCCTATTAAATGCCTCCTTTTCAGCTTTATGGATGAGGCAATTGACTTTCACTTAGTAAAACTGCATTTGTCCTTCTCAGAGACATTCAGAAGATGACCTGTGGGTGTTTATCTCTGCACTTTAGGATTTCTTTGGAAGAGATGTTATCTCCAGGTATAAATAGTCAATAAAACTGAAGTATTGTCAAACATTCTTAAAATTTGTAACCACGTGTTAGAGCTGGATTTCTCCTTCCATATCCACAATGATTAGAAATATTATGGTATTTTATTTGCAGAGTGCCAAGTGAACAAAAACAAATAAACAGAATATGCAAAGCAGGGCATAGATCTTTTCCCATCCTCAAAATTATATTTTCAAATTTTACATAGAAGAAGAAAGAATAAAATTTGGGCAGAAAATGAATGAAAATGTAATTTCTACTTTTTTGGAAAACTTTCAGTGATTATATTTCCATCTAGTTTTTCTGCTTTACACAGTTAATTTTCTATTTAGATCAGTAAAAGACTTAAAAATCAATCTTTTGGATAGAATGGATGATTAACTTTTCCAAAGTATGCATTAATAACTCATGTGGTAGAGATTGCATAAATAATAAAGTATGATAAAATATCAAACCCAGTTATCCTTTATATTCATAATTTTTAATTTACTACCCTAGTTATTTCTTAGCCAAACAATTCTTTTCAGATTTGTACTTTCACTTTAAATTGTATGATGTCTAAATAGTGGCATTGTATAGAATATCACTTATACTTCAATTTCTAGTTCGTCATTCCAAGAGCAGGTTATTTATGCTCTTTCCTCACCTACTAGTTTATTTCCATTAGGTAAATTATTAATTTTTTATAAGAACCTATTTTCAGTAGTTGTCAGCAAATAAAATGTATCATTTTTTTTTTTTTTTTGATACCGGGATTTGAACTCATGACCTTGCACTTGCCTGGCAGGTACTGTGCTGCTGAGCTATATCCCCAGGACCTGTATCAAACTTTTGTATAAATAATCCTTTCTTTTTCTACTGCAAATGATTAATTATATTAACAGTAAAAGTATTTAGGATGTCAGGGAGGGCTGTAAGATGTGGGGAGGGAACGAATCGGAAAATGATTAATGATAACTCAGACTTTAAATTTCTATCAGTAAAGGTAGGCTGCAGAAAACTTTATTCTGAGAGCTACCCTGAACTCTCGTTTAGTCGGTGTAGCAAAACTTGAGCCAATCAAAAATTTCTTTTAAAAACCAATTTTTCATATTGTAACGATGTACTATGCATGATTTCTGGGAAGCGCATTAGATACAGTGAGTCAGAAAGGTTTTCTGTCCCCTGGGAAATAACCTCTGAAAAAAAAGTTACATCTTCCTTAGCTGCTGGGATGCTAAATGTCAGACAAACTTTGTTGTTCTCATTCTGTCTTGCAAAACAGGCTAGATTTCTGACAAGCTGTCAAGCCGCCCAAAGGTTTGCATACCCTTCTTCTCAGTAGGTGAAGTCTTCCCCAGTGAGAATTGAAATGGGAAATATATATAAAAATAGGATGGAGAGAACCAGGCAATGAGATAATTAAGGTTTTTCTGATCCTCTCATCCTGGCTGAGGGAAGAGATCAGCTTTTTCACAGGCCCCATTTTAAAATGCTTTGCAAAATGAATCACAGCACATAAAGGGAGGCTCCTTTATGAAATCATGTAGTGCAAATTATAAGCTATATAATGAATATAATCTCAGAATTTTATATTCTAAAATATAATATATATGTATTTACAATGTGTAATATAATTTTGAGGTAGACATATAAAAAGAACTGGTGATCTGACTTGGTAGAATATCATTTTTAAGACTTTTTAAAGTTCTGTACTTGTGAAAAAATATTGTGCACATTAATTTTGTATATTGAAAAATGTCTGCTGTTTGGTAGTTTATTATTTCTTTTGTCTTTTCTATAGTAACCATTGAGGATTTTGCATGTTGGTGTATTTTTTCCTTAAACTTCTTTTAGTAAGTTGATGTGTCCTTTTATTCTTTTGCTTTAAGGTTTGTGTTATAGCAAAATGGGAAAATGGCTGTGCATAAAAGCGCAGATGTTCTATAGCGAACACTACAGCACTGGGTGATTACGTGAGCAGAGAGAACTTTGATGAGCTGTGCTGCTAGGAGATGGCATGTTGTGCCTTTCATGAGTGATCTGGGTGAGGGTTTTGAAGCACCTGCATGAGCTGTGGGTTCCTCAGAGGCCTTCAGAGTGGCACTTTGTTGAGTTCTAGCATCTTCTTTATGTGAGTCCTAAAGTCTCCGGTTAACCTACAAAGGGAGGTGTCTCCTTTCTTATTTTTAAAGATTTAAATAATGGCTCTAGACAAAATCAGAGAGAAAAAAGGAAAGTGCTCCTTTTAAATCAAAGATACAGTAAAAAACCTGAAAAATATCCTTTTTCCTGTCTTTGAGTTGTATTCCTTATCTGCTTCAATAACTGCACAGTTTTGCTAGATCCTTTGTGAAGAAGGCTGGTATTTGAGACCAAGCTCTCAGGTCAGCTGCAGCCACTGATGCTTGTCCTTGTGCTGATGTTGGATGTTAAACTTCACCTTACCAAGTGAACTGCTCAGTACAGCTTTTTGTGAATACACACACATTGATGTTCTCCAAAGTACTGAAAGTAAGTCTTACACCTCCGCCAAATGGAATGAAAGTGTGAGTTGTATTCATTACTGATTGGTATGTATTTTGTGAAATCATGGTTATGATATAAGGATGATATAGGACCTTCAAATGATATAAGGGAAATATTATATCTCCCAACCTGCTAGAGGTCCAATATGCTGAGTTCATGTTCCCCAAGATCGAAGAATGAATTCTAAGTAACAATGAAAGTTAAGAGTGAGAAATATTTATTGAGGGAAAGATGGCTTCTGCCTAAGAGGGCTGACAGAATCGGACCTGGAAAGTGGGTTGCCACAGACCCCACTTACAGTGGAGGTTTTATAAGCAAAATCACAAGGTGGGTATAGGTTGGATAAAACTATGATCAACCAGTAATGTAGCAAGTATAATCACTTAGGTAATATTGATCCAATGAGGAAGCAAGTTATGTAGCAACTGTACATGTAAAGAACAAGGACCTTTCCTGGACAAGATGGTTCAAGGAGGTCTTGCTCCCCTGAACCAGGTGATTGATGCCTATTTAAAATATCAACCATTATCGTTTATCCCTTGGGAAAGTATGTAGGTGTTGTCACTTCATCTTTGTCCTGAAACCTGGCCTTCAGCGAATGTGCCTTCACTCACAGCTGTAATATGTTCTTGTCTGCACTGACTTCTTCGAGGGCCTAGCACTGTCTGACTACCTATAAATTTCTACCTAACTGAGCTGTCTATAACAGTTTGACATGTACTTTAGAGTGCTTTCTTAAAACAAAAAGATTTTTTTTAAAGGTGGCAATAATATCTAGGTTGAGATGATCTTTCTTTTTTTTTCATTTTTTTTATTTTAAAGATAAAGAATAAAAATATATTAACAAACACACACACATGTACAAAATAACACAAAAACAATACAAACAATACAGAATTTCAGACAAGGTGATAGGAAGTTAACAATAGTTGTATATGGTCTCACTAGTGTAAGAACCTGAAAGGGTGAATAAAATCTAGGAGGTAGGATAGATACTGTGAAATGAAGAGAAACTCCTCAAAAGGAAAGAACAACTGGGATGAAGGAAAAGAGAACAGAAAAAAGGGGAAAATTATGTATATATGAGATGATCTTTCACATGCATGTATACATATATATTTATGGACAAACTCACTGAGTGATAGTCCTAAGTAATGCCCTCATCCCCTTCTTATTTTGTCTTCACGCTATGTTTCTTACGTGTAGTGAGTCATTCTGCAGTTAAACTAGGTAGTTCCTAGAAATCCTTGGAAAAAAAGTTTCATTTCAGGAAAGGCCCAGGAAATGAGGGTTCAGGATGAGCAGAAATCCTGGAATACATACTTCCAGGGGCTCCACACTTCTCAATGTGTACTTATAAAAAAGTTTTTGTAAAGGTACACTCCTTAGTCAGTTGTCTCATTTTCTTGATGAGGAAGCTTAGGATCAGAAAGGCCTCAGAAATTAATGCCGGGTCCAGATCTCAAGGGCTTGGGTCATAAGGTGGAGTCCAGATTCCAAGAGCAATCTGGTTACTTTTGCTGAAGTAACTGAATAGAAATGAACTGTTCTTATTTTTAAAAAGCAAGCAAGCAAATAAAACTGAAACAAGTTTGTGAGAATCTTAGGAAATGTGCCTAGGGATGATCAGTTCTTATGAGATGAATTGAAGATGGAGCAAATTCAAAATTACAGACTAGGGGCTGGGGATTTAGCTCAGTGGCACAGCCCCTGCCTGGCAAGCGCAACATCGTGAGTTCAATTCCTGGTACCAGAAAAAAACAAAACAAAACAAAAACAAACAAACAAACAACAAAAAAAAAACAAAATTACAGACTAATCCTTCAATGTTTAGTATCTCCATTGCTTTTTCTTACGTCCTAAGATCTTACCATCATCACTGCTTAACTGGATAAACAGAATATTTGGATTTGAATTTGTCCATCATTGGAAACTAAAAGACCTCTCCAAATTCAGCTGCTGATAGAGTGAACAAGCGTCTTTGCCAGTCCCACAGAAAGTGCAGAGGTATTTTCTTGCTATAATGGAGCCAGGCATTCCATTTATAATTCATCAATTTTATTGTATTTCTATGCATAAGTAGCCAAAGAGTTAGTACAAATAAAAATTGCCTTAAAGCTTTATTGAATATTTGAACAGTTTTTGATGAGGAATATTGAATAAAAATACAATGTACAGTTTGCAACATAAAGTAAACCACAGAAAAAGCCTTTAGGCTATAACAATAGGTAGCACTATATATGTTTTAATTTACAAGCACAAGTAAATCACCTATGACAGCAGTAGTTCCTATCTAAACTTCTCTTTTGAATGAAAGTTCATCAAAAAATTATTTTTTTTTAGGCCATTAGGAAAAACAACTTAGGGTCTTGGTCATAAACATATATGATTCCAAATATTACATGCAAGTTGAAAAAAAGAAAATAAAAAGCTTATCCAAAGACCTTGCAGTCATTTCCAATGGTTAATGCTGCCTTAGTTGGTGAATATAATAATCTAAAAACTCTACTTTCAAGAAACTTTAGACTGTTATAATTTACTAAATTGTTCTGCAGTCAAGAATGACCTTTAACAAACCCCTTAAGCAAAATCCAGGGATGTCAAGTTCCTGGCAAGATATTCTAGCAGTGACAGCAAACATTCTACTGATATCTTTTTGATTCCACTATTTCCATAAACATTTTTAAATGAATCATATCAACTAAATTATAGTCAGATGTGTCTTTCTTCTGTAAAAGTACAGTTTTAATGTCAAAGATCCAATACAATATTTGTTTTTACTATTGGATTGAAGGCAAACAACTAGAAGTCTTTTCATGGGCATGATCATAATCAAATCCATAAATCTGTTAATGAATACACTACATGTATTTCTTAATAATTTAATGTAGATTTTAGCTTATTATTCACTCTAGTATTAATAGATAAATCAGGGATGTATCTAGCAACTGGTATAAATTCCTGTTTTGTCTCTTACTGTCTGAGATACTAAAGTCTGGTAAGTTAAGCCTCATTTACCTCATGATTAAAATCAGGATATTAATGCTATCCTTGTGAGTTTGGGGAAGATTCAATGATCTAAGTGTCCAATAAGTTATTTTATCAGTTCATTCATTTAACACATTATCTTAGTTACTTTCAAAAGTTATTGTACCACTATTTCATCTATGGGAAGACTCTCACAGCTTAAAATGATCTTTTTCTGTTTGTACAACTTTATATTTTATTTTCTTTGTCTGTAAAAGTCTTTATTGCGTTTTCATTTTTTATTAGTACATGTGTGTAGGGTTTACTTTCCTCGTGGGCAGTTGTTCTATGTATGTACTCAATACATCTTAATTCTTTTTTATCGCCTTTTCCTTCCTACCGCCCCTTCCACCCCACTCTTGATCCTCTTAGTTTTGTTTAGTATGCATTTGCAGTATGTAGTATTTACATTCTCTGTGTGCAGCTGGTACCTGTACATGACACATCTTCATTTCTTTTTTCAGCCTCTGTCCCTTCCCTCCTTTTACCCTCTCTCCATCTCTTAATTCTCTTACTCTTTGAGAAAGCTCTGTCTCCCTCCTTTCTGTTATCTTTTATTTTGTTCTTTATTTATACTTCAGATATTCACAGACAAAACATTCTGAAGCATGTAATAAAACTTTTAAATATCTCCAGGATTGAGACACAAAAGGAAGGCCTAGAGCTAGTGAAAATAAAAAAGTAAATTCAGTAAGACTGTGAAAGGAGTTGATATGAATCAGTCCAAGACTATATCACACCACATGAAGACCTTATGACTTGGAAGGTGGAGCTAGAAAAAGCTGAGTCTCTGCTCTCACCTTGTGGTTAAACCTGTGTCTACAAACTGACAGACTGACCTTGCTGTATGCATTGCTCCAGATGATGACTTTTGCTTTCATCTATAACCTTTATAATACTTCATTATGATTCTTTCTCTGTCTTTCAAAGAAAGAGTTCATAGATGCAAATCAGAAAATTAAGCTGATAAATTTCATAACATAATATTCAAATATCTTAGAACAATAGCAAGCATAAAAAGCTACTGTTTTTGCTGAACAATTAGCTTTAAATTTAAAAATGTGGCAAGAAATATGAATATAAGAATCAGAAAATAGTACTGAGTACTTTATGACATTATAAAAGCAAAACTTTTCTCTCAAGCAATCATAACAATACATTATTTATAAGAAATTAAATTCAGAAGTAATTTCAATGAATTAATTCAGTATTGACCTGGAAAAGTGAAACTTATCATACATTGCTAATAAAAATATAAATTGATACAAACTTTTTGCAGGCATATTATATAACACGAATCAAAATAATGCCTTTTGGTAGAACAATTATAATCTAACTGATAGATTCACTTAGGAGTTCATGTAAAGACATACATAAGGTTTTTAATTTATAGTTATGTAGTAAATCAAGGTTTCTAAATCATTTTAAAGCATGGTATTGGAATTAATTCTACAAATCACAGTAGTTTATTAAAACAAAGAGTACAAGGTCTAGAAAATGTTACAAGTTTATATATATGTTCTGAATAAAAAAAAATTCCTTGATATATTAATTATACATAGTAAGGTCTAAAACCTGAGTATATAGTTCATTTTTCTTTATTTGAAAACAGTGAAGGAGTAGGGAAGGAAGGAAGGAAGAAAAGGAAGTAGGAAGGGAAATAATATGCTGATAAGGACACTGAAATTGAAATTCTTATAAAAAGCTACCTTCAAAAGACAAATGTGTATCTGAATAGGCAGGGAGATCCCTTAATTTTCATATGAATATATAAGTAAATACAAATAAAACTAAACAAAATAATATTTTGAGGGAGAAACAATAGGTGGCTTCTGTAATAGAGTGTTGATATAATTTTATTCCTAGAAACCCATATGAATCTTTATCTATGAAGAGAAATGCACATTCACTGTATATATGTGTGTATATATATGTATGTCAATGTATATAAATATGCAAGTGCATGTGTGACTTTTTAATATGACTATGTTACAGTATGGTACAACTGAATTGCCATTGGTTAAATAATGATAGCATTTTTGTGTGCAGTGATTCTATTCTGGAATTATTTCAGAGAACAATGAATGACATGAAAAACGTTCACAGTACGTATTTAATTTGAAAGCCCTAAAGGCAATTTGTATATATTCACGTATAAAAAGAGAATAAAACAATATATTTTATCATTAACGTTGAAATATGCTCAACTTTTCCTTTATTTTACTTTTCTAGACTTTTTATATGTTTAACACATAAGAACAAGAATTTATTAAACTAAAATAGGAAAACAGCACTTTAAAACAAATTGTTCATATAGTCAAATGTAAACTTCAAGTTAGAACAAATAGTTTCTTAGTATGGCAGTTCATTTCTCACCACTATCTGATGGAAATAATATAAAAATATAATATAAAAATCCCCATTTGAGAAAAATGCTATGTACTTGTAAATTAACATACTTGTGAATGCTGAAAATTTAGTAGCCTAGTAGGCTACTTTAATTTCGTTAAAGTAGCCAAGTGTTTTGTTTTAAATCGTGGAGTTTTATCTTAAATATAATAGCATTGAGTGCTAGCAGTGTTCCAACTACCTTGTCAGAGTTTGATGGAGATGAGTTTAATTATGGAGAGTAAAGGCCATTAGTACCAGATGAATATGAAAGGAATTGTAAATGAAATCAACTGAAGTTATATCCAAAATAAAGGTAAGGAAGGAAGGAAAGGAAAGAAAGGAAGGAAAAAGGTTAACATCAAATTATTTTGTATTTTTATATTATATATTTCTGCAATTTCCAAGTTTTCTGTACTGTGTATATTAACTTGCAGATCAGAAAAAGGAATTATTGAATTAAACAACTCATTCATTAACATATTTTAATTTTTATACACTTTCCCCTCCTCTTTCCTCCCATATCAGATGACAGGGACTTGGTGAACTTCCACAGTTTAGGAAAGCAAAGTTAAGATCTAGTACTGTCAAATACTGTATCTGTCTGTCTCTCTGTCTCTCTGTCTCTCTCTCTCTCACATCCCTGGTCATGTGACGCTTCCTTTTGAGTGTTACCTGCCTCTTGGAGTTCAGAGGGGGCTGTCCTGGACCAGCCACATCTCTCCTCTGAAGCTTTGTTGTTAAGGTTCTGGATTCTGGGGCAAAAAAGAAAGTTGGAATTGTACTCAGCTTACCACTTTTGGCTCATTGCTTCAGTTATTCTATTCCTAAAATAAAAAGAATTATATCATCTGCCTCAGAAAGCTGTTATTATTAATAGAATAACATTAATACTATTAATAGAAGCTAAAAATAGTGTTTTGGCATCTAAAAAATTCAGTAAACTTGATAAACATTGTCCTCCTCCCTTTTGTCTTTCTCTGTTCCTTATATATTTTCCACATCATTTCTTCTTCTTTTCCATTAAAATCGGTGCATTTTATGCATCATTACTTTAAGGATTTACTGGGCTCTAGTGACATGAAAAGGAAGCAATTATCACTCTTCCTATCATGTTTTTATTGCATCATGTAGGAATTTGATGGATTAATATGTTGGCTGCCTAAGAAGTGCTAAAATCAAAGAATTAGAATTAGGCATTTAAATTTATGTCTCGTAGCAGAGTGGTCAGAAAGATAATGTACTATAGATTTGAAGCATATTTTAAAACATGCCATTTTATACATGACTATTAACTGCAACTTGTTTACTCTTATTGCTTTACTCTCAGCCTACCTCTCTTTTTACTTCCTACTACTGAAAATTATACGTGCTATCATTTATTGACCACTGAGTAGCATAGGCTGAAAACTGCCTCCCCTCATTATGTACATGCCAACACCTGGAATAAGTGACTATCTTACCTTTTATAATAAGAGAGACTGTGGCAAGCCCAAGGTCATGAGTTCGGTTCCTGGTACCGGAGAAAAACCAAAAAAAAAAAAAAAAAAGAGAGAGACTGTGTAGAAATAGTAAAGAATCTTGAATTGTTCTGGATTTACTGGGTAGCTCTAATGTAACAGGAAAGGGTTTATGAGAGAGACAGAAGAAAAGGGATCTTGTAGACAGTGATTCGAAAATGTTCTTCTTCTGCTGCTGCTACCTTGGAAGATGGAGGAGGGCACATGAGCTAATGAGTGGAAAGTCCCTTGCTCTAAACTCCAGAAAAGGCACAGAAAAGGGTATCTTCTCGGACCTCCAGAAGGAGCTCACCCTGCTGATGACTTGATGTTAGCCAGCCCACTCATTGCAGAACTTTGACCTATGGATCTGTAAGAGAATGAATTTATATTGTTTTAACACAGCAGTTTTGTGGTAATTAATTAAAGTATCAAGAGGAACTAGTAAAATCCTTTACTGTATGCTATAATCTTTGATTTGTACACTTGATACATGTAATTTTAACACTCAACAATCCAATGTCTTTGGGGTTCTAAAGTAGGGCATTTATGTACCTGTTCTCCTTGCACCTTTGTGGTTATCATGTATATATCCTAATTCCAAACAGTTGGGACATAGAAATCCTGACCCTATCTGATTCCACTTCTCCAGTAAATTTTCACATGCCATATTCTTCAGGCAAAAATACAGTACTTGTTTACTCAAATGGGGATTTTTATGTAAGGCTGGCTGAAATTATACTAGTTCAAACAACTTTTAAGTGCCCTTTATTTCTTAATATTTACTCTAATGAAGTAAAGTAACTAATGTATTTTTAATAACATAGGCAAAGAAGTACAGACATTTTCTTAGGTATCATTTGGATTGAAAACTCTTATTTTGACAAAACATGTAGATGAAAATAAAAGACAACACCACAAACTCGCCCATGTAAAAGATACATTATGGGCTCAGTTTGAGAAAAGAAATATCTCTAAATGTTGCAGAATTCCATGATGAAGTTAGTAGACTGTTCTTATGTCATGAAATATACATCTTTTACATTTTTCTTTTGACACATGCAGATAAAGCAGTTCCTGGTGTGACTGCATTTATGGAAGAGTTGATGGCTGGGTGTTAAAATGTGAAAAGTGACAATGATTCTTAAAGATGGGGGGAAAAGCCTTCAGAATGCTGATGACAGAGACAATGTGAATGGTGACTGCAGACTTGTTGGGCATAGCTTTCATTTTCCCGTCTCATCTGTGACAAAACCATCACATCCTCAAAATGATACCTACAGTGAATAAGGAAAAGCTAACATTTGTGCTTTTATTGACAAATTATTGCATGCCAGATAATGACTTTTTCTACAGCATGTCAGTTTTGCATGAGTTTTGAAAAAGTGTAGTACTCATCAATATTCTGATTTTTAGTACATACAAGTGTATGATTTGTGAAAGTGGTCACAGGTGTACATGTTGCACAAGCAAGCACACACATTGCTGTGATGGGAGGCACCAAGGCCTCCAAGAGAAGAGAAGCAGTGATACAATTCTGTAAACATGTAGAGTGGATATTTACATGTATTCACAACTTGTATGCAAACTGCTACTATGTTGTCTAAGATAAAGAAGGTCTATGAAAATTTGAAATTGCCTGTTTTATCAGATTTTGAAAAAAATATTTATAAACCTGCTAAGTATATTTCAATAGTCTCTCATTAAGTAAATGAAGGTAAATTTATCAAAAGAAAGGATTTTGGTATTTGGATACTAGATTTATGCAGACTAAACCCACACAGAGTATTTATAAGAATGACCTTTAAGGACAAAGCACTGATAAATATGTGAGGCTGTCAGTAGTGGTCTGATGGGGGATCTGCCAGGCAGGTAGGAGGTGCTTAAACGTAGATACATAGTTCTGCCATGTTTTTGTGTAGAATTCTTTCTTTTATTTATTTCAACATAAGATTTTTTTCAGAAAGAAGGGATTTTTCATTATTTAATTTTTTTAAATTTTTACATGAGGAATTGTATATTATAATCTAGATATTGTTACTTGGAATAGTTACGCAATTACAAATTCTTCTCCAACAACTTCATCTACTAGAGACTGTAAAGGCGAGAACAACTGTTAGAGACTTTATCGGCATTATTTCTAATCCTAATAAAAGTTTTAATGTGGATATCACTTAATACCCATTCCAAGTCATTTCACATTTTTATTTCCTGTGTAACGAGTGTAGAGGATAAAAGCAGGCAGCGTGTTTTTATTCAGTGGCTTTTATTTGAAATCAGGGTATAACCATTCGTGAGAAAACTGCATTTGTGATTTGAGTTTATCGAATAAAAAACAACACAGAAGTTAAATAGAAGGACATAGACCAGATGCTGAAGCTCAGAACTCTCAAGACAATTCACATTCCTCACCTTCCTCACATCAGCTGATGTTCTTGCTCAGGCTGTTAGCCTGTGAGTCCTTGGGACATGCTTGCTTATACGTATATTCAGGCTATAACACCCACAGACGTTCTAGGATTCAGGGCACTATTATTATGCTCTCAAAACAGTGATTGACCCATCCCCAGGCTGCTGGGGGAACTGGCCTTCCAGGCCCAAATCTAGGACAATGTAAAACATGCTTAACTTGTGGCTGGGAATTTCCTGTCAGGTTCCTATCCGTGTCAACTGTGATTCCTTTCCTTCATTGTTGACAGGTGGCAACCTTGACCTTGTTCCATCAGTTCAGACTCTCCGGGCCCTTAGTTCTGCCTTCACGGAAACATAAGTCACCTCTAATCACTTTCACAGCCTTGGTGTCACTCTACTTTAAGCACACACTTTTGGTGAATGTTCAGGCACAAAATGGTAAATACAGAAGCAAAATAACTTCTTTTCCTGGAGAGTATTTCCTTTCTTTGCGCTCCTTTCTTTCCCACACATACAGATGAAATACTCTTTCTTGCTTTGTCAACAGTAAGTGTCATTTTAAGCATATTTCTGGCAGCTTTTATTTCTTCAGAAATCCTCACACTCTGTTTCCTCCGTTTTGTCTTATTAAAAAATCCCCATCACCTTTCTATTTGCAATTTTTCTGTGGTATTATAGTGTATTATTCTTTGTAAAATAACTGGTTCAGAATGATTCCTATCTGGAAAAAGTGAAGCAGTGAATGTGTGTAACTCAAGGGAGTTTGGAAAAGATGAAATCACTTAGCATGTATAACGTGCTCCTCAAGTGCTCAATAAACCTTAACTATTACTATTTTTATTTCATTATTAAGGATCTATGCCTACTACCCATTTAACGGTAGTATTAGAATTTGAGCAGATTAATATTCACTATAATCTCCTTTTGGTGGAAAATAATATGTTTGAAATGTGTTACTTTATAACAAGACAAGGACAGACGAGACAAATGGGCCATGAAGGACATGCCTCCAATACATGTATACTTAAACACCTTGATTATAAAACATTAGAAAGGAAGCAAAATGCAAAGATAAAAGTAAAATGTGTACATAGTAACATTTCAGTTACTTAACAGCATCAATAGAATTTTTATTTATTTATTTATTTTTAATGATTAAACATGAATTCTTTTTAAAAAGAATTTTTATCTAGAAACAAAACTTTCATTTGTTTTTTTTTTTGTGGTTCTAAATTTTGCTTTTATTTCTAAAAAGAAATGAACCCATGCTTCAAGTCAGAGCTAAGACCTCCACCTGTCAGGTGTCACCTAAGGTAAGTTGCTTTATTTTTTAAAGCTTGGTTTCTTCAACTAGAAAATGATGATCTTTGAAACAGACCAGTATTAATAAAGCACTTAGTAAGCTTTTCTAAGTGCTTTACATAGATTAGCTAGTGTAGTTCTCAGGGAAATGAGAACACAGGTCCCAACCCTAGATTCACAATAGAATTAGGAAGGAATTCTTAACAAATAAAAATAATAATCTCAGGATGGGCAAGAAGTGGCACCGTTGGATATGCTAGATATTACCAAGGTGATTCCAATATACAAAGAAACATCAAAATAGCACTAAATTCAGTTAATATCCCATTTTTAGAGGCTGACCATTTTCCTGGTTGTTTGTCACCTTTTGTCTTCATAGCCAGAATGACTGGTCA
This sequence comes from Chinchilla lanigera, assembly GCF_000276665.1. NCBI lineage: Eukaryota > Metazoa > Chordata > Mammalia > Rodentia > Chinchillidae > Chinchilla > Chinchilla lanigera. The sequence continues at coordinate 25,151,487 of NW_004955405.1, read as the reverse complement.
AATCTTTCCCACTTTGTATCATTTGGATACCGACATTTCTCCCTTTTAATAAATCGCCCACTAATCCACTGTCTTCCTCTTGTTCTAAGCTCACAGCTTAACAGCTATAAACCTATCATACCATAACATATTCACAAGTTCTTCAGGTTAAAACACAGACATCTATGGTGAGTCTGCCCATCACATTTTCCTTTGATATTTTCTTCTCTTTTCAGGCATTTTAATGTCATTATTATCAGGACATAGTTCTCTCTCTTGTCTTCTTTCATTCTTTTGGCATTTTCATTACTAAAAGGCTTAAAGGTGATTTATACATCAAAGAGTCTTAAATTTGTATCTTTACCACAGAACATTTTTGCATCATCCAGACTTGCTCTTTACAACCCTGTTAGATGTTAGTATTTTCAACTCAAAGTATCCCAAGTAGAAATCTTGATATACACCACCCTCCAATTCTGCTTCACCCCATAACCTTCCCTAACTCATATAATGACCATTCCATCCTTCTTGTTTGCTTAAGCCAAATATCTTACAGTCATCACTAACTCCTTTTTTTTTATTTTGTTTTTTTCTGGTACCAGGAATCAAACTCACGACCTGTGCTTGCCAGGCAGGGGTTGTGCCACTGAGCTATATCCCCAGCCCTATCAATAACTCTTGTATTTCTATACCACTCTGTCTTCAAGTTATCAGAACATTCTTTTATTGAGGTCTTCAACATACAACCATAACTTATAGACCTTATCCTTAGGTAACATTTTTCTGATAGGAAAACACTTCTGATTCTTCACAAAACCTTCACTGACAAATAATTTATATATCATATAATTCTCTCATTCAAAATGTACAAACAACAGTTCTTTAATTTGTTCAAAGTTGTTATGGATTGTGTCTGGATATCCTCCCAAATCCTCATGCAGTCATGGGGTGGGATTCTAGAGTTTGTGACTGATGCATGGTCCAAGGCTGGGATTATGGATGTGAGTGCTACACCTGCATACAGTGGAAGGGAGGAAAGACACTTGCTGTTCCCCTTGCTCCCCCCTTTTTGATCTTGCTGCTTTTTACTGTTTCTGCCACCATGAATTACTCCCCTCTGCCATGTGCCTCTCTTCCTTGGAGCCAGCTGAGTATGAACTGAAACCTCCACAAACTGTGAGCTAAATATACCTGTTTTTCCTTAATTTTGGGTGTCAGGTATTTTGTCTCAGCATTGAGAGAAAAGTAACCAAAACAACAGGATTATGCAATCTTCACCACATCGATTTCAGAGCATTTTCATTAGAAAAATAAAATCCCTTAACAACTAGAGATCATTCCTTAGCCCCCACCACACCACCCTCCTCCCCTACCCCTGGCTTATCTACTTTCTGTCACTTATCACGTATCTACTTTCTGTCTTATATATTTCCATAATCTGGAATTTTAAAAAGTGTACTCCATCTAGCTGTAACCATATATAATTTGATCATCTTCCTTATCCATCCTTTCCCACTCCAGGCTCTGATAAACAATATCATACTCTATTTCCAGGAGTTCACTCTTTTAAGACTCTGTGTATGAGTGAGCTCACAGTGTTTATAACAGTATTACTTGATTTTTGAGTCAAACTTTAGGAACTGTACATGCCCTAAAAAGTGATTCAGATAAATTTTATAGGAAAAAAAATATATCTACATACTGCAAACCCAATTCAATAGCACCTTTTTCAATATTTAAAAATATTAGTCCACATTTTAATACATTTAAATGAACATTTTAATAGAATGATCAGTGAGAAAATCTTGGATGCATTCCAAATCAAATTCATAAAACATCAAAGTCATTTGGAACGATTTTCAAAAGTTCCAACAAAGGAAATAAACCCCTCAAACTTTTCTAACATGTACTGTAAGGTGAAAAATACCAACAAAACAAGTCTCTATCAATATCTATATTAATAGTTTGATTAAAAGCATTTTCTGTTATGACATACTTCATTACTTATCTTTTTTTATTATGTTTTAGATGTTATGTTTTGTACTCTACATGATAGTTTTCATATTTTAAAATGAGAAATTGGGGCAGAAAGCCTAGCTTTTATGCGTGGATTGCTTATATTAAGAAGACATTATATATATATTCACAATCTGAGCACTTATCAACAACTCCACTGCTTCGGTCCTGTTATGAACCAGTTATGACTGCAATTACCTTCCCAATGGGTCTTGTTGCTTTTTCCCTGTGTGGTATTCACCTCTACTCTCCCCTTGCCACGAGGGCTTCTTCCGCTTCGTTTCCTCTGGCGAATGCTCCTCTCATCACACAGAGCTCCCTCTTGCTACTCAAGCACTCTGCAGTCACGCCTCGGGCCTTCTGGCCTATTTGTTCCCTGAGCCCGGTGTGCTGCTTCCTCTTGGTACCCTCTTGGTTTATATTCACTCCAGTGAGTTTCTCAGATTTCGCTCTTGCTGCGAGGCTCATCGGACTAACCCCTTTTACAATGCAACTTGCTTTCTTTGTATCACACTCTAATTATGTCTTTAATTCATTTCCCCTTTTTTCTTCCATAGGATTTAACATTTCTATCATGGGGTCTGATTGATTTGTATTTCAGTGTTTACTGTTTGCATTTCTTTCCTCCATTAGATCAGTTTGATGAGGAAGAGATTCTTGTTTATTTGGTTATACCGCATATATACACAGTTCCTAGCCTGCAACAATGGTCAGTAAATACTTGTGGAGTAAAGGACTGACTTGGTACATGACTTTGCCCAAGATTTCATATTAGTGAAGCCATGTCTGATTACAGGCTGTCTCATTTCTGAGTCTGTATTCTTCAACTTTCTTCCTGTATATGCATATACACATTCATATATGTCTATATAGTTAAATTTACTGTGGGCAATATTTGAATAACGATTTTAATTTAAAAAGTCATTATAATTTTATCATACAATCAACTAAAGCAAAATTTCATTTAATATATGAAATATTTTCGGGTAGAATAAGAATACCTTTCACTACAGAAAGCTGTTTTAGTTTTAAAATAACCATTTTGAGTGTTATGTGACTTAATATATAAATGAAGTAAAACATTCAAGAATAAGTGTTCATAATGGAAGCAATTAATATTCATAAAGCATGAATAATGATAGCTGTGGATTAGATTGCTTTGAGGATTAAACTCCATAAAGCATATGCAAATATTACTCAAATATTTGTTTCCTCTGCTTCCCCTGCAGTCTTTACAGTGAAGTTCAATACACAATGGTTTATAAATATCACAATTTTCATTTACTGCTTCCAATGAAAATGTACACTGAGGGTATATAAGTTTGTTATTACAAACAAAGCATAATGTAGTGAAAATTATATGGGTTTAGAGTCAATCAGCATCTAATTTTTCACTTTGTTTTCTCACCTGTAAAACAGGAATATTGCAAATGTTTGACACCGCTAACAAGATTACAGTTTAAGGGATATTTCAAAATAATCAAGTTGTATAAAATATGTGCAGGTTTTTGTATGTCAATCACACTTTAATAAAGTCATTTTAAAAGAAATGCAAATCAAACTGGTATCATCCTTAACTTCTTATGGTGGAAATTATAACTTTAATGAAACAAGGGCAGCAAAGAGAGGAAGAAAGGTATTTTTACGTATTCCTCAGAAAACACAAACTTGCTGTGAAGTGAATAGACAATTTATATTAAACTTTAATTAGGAATTTAAACCTTTCAGTCAATAATCAGGTATGAATTCTTTATAGCTTTGTTCAGAAAATTTATAGAGAAAAGTATGCAATGTGTGCATTATACTCTTACTGGTAACTATCAAACACTGGGTTGAATAACCCTAAGTTATTGCAGAATGATCAGGCCTGCAATCTCCCAAGTGAGTGGATGTTGAAGGCTTAAATAAAATGCAGACAATATAATAATTTTAGGGCACCAGGAGGGACTAACTCTTTTACAGCTTCAGTATTCTCTGAGTTAGCCAAAGACTGCTCTGGGCGGCCCTTATTCATTTGGTTTTCAAGCAAAGGAGGAGAATAAGAAAACACGGGAATCTCGCAGGACCTTCTGAGAATTTTCCCAAGTAGTAAATTATGTCAATCAGAACTATGTTATCTCCAGGAAGGCCTTCACAGCAGGAGTGAGATGCCTACAGCTACAGTCTCCTTTCAGTTAATTGGGGTTGGAGGCAGACACCCTCAGCTGTGGCCTTCAGACAACTCACAAGTAAACACGGAAAGCCAATTGGTTAATATTAAATCCTGCTCAGAGACACTTTGTAGTGGTCTCCAACAGGTAACAGCAATGCCATCAAAATCAAAAGCTAGCATATTCCTAAGTTAGAGATTTCTGACGTTCACTAAAAGCAAATCCTATAGTTGTATAGCTGTGAATAACTTTCTGTTTATAGCTTCTTTTAAAAATATTTAAGTGAGATCATATGTAATATTACATAAAACTCAGATTTCCCAAAGATGAAGTTAATGGAGATAATATCTGTATCACCGGTCACTGATTTTATTCATTGCCAAGAAAATTTAAAAATACATTTTAATCTTAAAGTAGCTTTATGTATAGTATGGAATAAAAGTTTAAAACATTTTTAAGAAAAAGTATTGGAAATTTTGCATCCTAAATGCTACTTTAATTGTGTTTCTAGGGGCTGGGGATTTAGCTCAGCGGCAAAGCGCCTGCCTGACAAGCGTGAGGTCATGAGTTTGGTTCCTGGTACTGGAGAAAACCCCCCCCCCAAAAAAAATTGTGTTTCTAGTTCTCTCCTTGAACAAATTTCAATTACTCATTTTATGAGTAATTTAGAGGAGGAATTTGTGAAGAGGCAACTGTAAAAAGTATTTTATAAAATGTCTGGAACATAATAAGTGTTCAATAATTTTTACTTTCCAAAGTCCACTTGAAAAGTTTCATAATATGTTGAAATTCATCTTCTCCCTTGATTGTCTTTTTTTCCATTTCCTATCAAAAGCACAATAGTGGTAGACATGTTCCAAAAATTTAACTACTATGAAATAATCATAATACAGAGTAGTTTTGTTGGTCAACCTAGAAATGTCCCTATTTCATTGATGGAATATCTGCTGCTTACCATTTTCTCCTGACCTTCTAGAACTTTCTATTTATCCTATTTTATTACTGTCATTTTTTCTCAACTTGTTCTTGTTTCTCTTCTCCTGCATGTCAAATGTGGCATTTTATAGACATGACTAAACAGCCAGAGAATTCCTGCATTTCTGGTCAGGAGAATAACCAAGGAAAACAACTTATTTCCACTTAAATCCACCGTGTTCTTTCCTTCTGGTGCAAAAAAGTCAATCACCCATCCTGGTCTCTTTAATTGTAAATATACTATATCTCTTTTATCTCTCTCTGCCAGCCAAACTGTCTTTTCCCTCATCCTTTATTTAGCCCTATTTTTGCCTTTCTCTACTTTACTTTTTATATGATACCTGAATATTTGAAGACTGAACTATTACTAAGTGGGAACTAGTATTTATTTATATACAGTTCAATTTACTAGATATTTGTTTAAAGTTCAAATATTGAAAAACTTAATTACATAACACAGTAAAAGAAAATTCTACAAGTGAAGAATCATCTCCCTTAAATATTTATTTTATAAACTCAGATGATAATGTACTTACATTGTAAAAATTTAAGCATCTCTAAACTATATATAATACACTCATACATTGTGTATATGTGTATCCATGTACATATGTATATGTAAAATATGTGCCTGTAGAAATACACATTTGACACAATTGATAAAAATTAATCAGTGTGGAAAATAATACTAAACTCTTCAAAATTTTGACTGTATAGTGTGAGTTATAAATTGGGGGCCATTTTTGAAAGGAAAGATTTTGAAAATATTGTTGTCAGCAATAAAAAATGATAGGCAGGTAGTTCTCTCAAGCAAAACCTTTAACTACAAGTGGAAAAACCTTGCTCTGCTAATGTAGAGAGGGTTTTGGCTTTTGTTGCAATAAACCAAGATGACCTTAAACTCTAAATGAAAACATAAAATTCAAAAGGACACTGATGAGGGATTTCATAAAAATGCATTGTTTCTATATAAACAGAAGTCAGGAAGATCAATTATGTGTCTCTGCTCAGATCACTTAGGGAAAAATCCCTAGAGTGAGGTATGTTTGCAGTTTCACTTTTTTTACTTGTGTTCTTCAGTGTAGAGTCTAATAGAATATGAAATGGATAGATTACTTGAGATACATGTGAGTTTTTTTTTAAAGAAAAGAAATCAGGCCTTCTTTGAAACATAAAGATTTATTTACACATTTGCATTTTCAAGCAACATTTCTTAAATGAATTAATGAATAAGGGAAGCCTCATCATTAAATATCAGTTACCCAGGTGTACAGTATTTAAGAATTATGAATTATTTTAACACTTTTACTTATATTGATAATAATGGTACATGTGCTCAGAAATATTTCACTTTGGATTGATTATTAATATTTCCTTTTTCAACATATAATGATGTCAAGTAGAAAGAAAAAATTAAAATTTCATAAGTATATCAGTTTTGAGAATGCTGAAAGTCTTGACAGAAAGGCTGTCTATCTATTTATCCCATAGATATTTGTTGAACATCTGTTATGTGCCAAACACTAGGTTAATGGCTGAGATACAAAGTTGGAAATACAAGAATTCATTATGAAAGTACCCTGGGCATTGAGGGCATGAACTGTGTACTAAACAAATGTATTGTGATGAATCCAATCATATAAGTAAGTCTGTCAAACTTTGTTGTTTTACAGAAGATGACATTAAATCTGTATGATTTTATTATACTTTTAAAGAGGAGATTATAGTAGGTTTATGACTTGATAGTTGAGTAGGAAGTTTTAGGTGGGGTTGATATGGCAAGTGAGTTCACAGAGAATAGCATTCACAAGAGACCAAAACAGCAGGAATGAACAAAGCTTTAGTGAGCCAGCTGATAGACAGTCTCTAACCAGGAGCCAGAGATGTCCGCGCAGATCTGGGTCTCACCTTTGGTTTAAGTACATTCTAGGTTTCCATAGTAACCATTGCCTCATTTTTGTGCATCTTACAAGAATGTCACACAATGATCAAAAAGTTTACTTCTCCCAGAAGCTGTCAGGCAGCCAGACTGCAGATGACTATTGCAGTTTAACTTTTAGCCTACTTCCCAATTTGTCCTGATTATTCTGTTCCCATTTTATGACTCTGCTCTCCTTTAAGTGGGTTGATAACTGACCAAGGAGAGGTGGGTGAAGAGTGGGGTCAACTACAGCTTAAGTGAACTTTAAGAGACTTCTCTTAACACGGAGTTAAAAACAGAAAAATGGAGTCTCTCTTGCCCTAGCAGGGAGAGAAAACTCATATTCAAATGACCAAGAAGACTAACAGATGCATGACAAGAGAAACACTGTATTACACACATAGGCAGGGGCCACACATTGTTGGAAATGTTTAAATTTTAGAGCTGTGATCAAATAACTTTTAAATGGTTTTCTTTATTTAGCCATAGAGTCCAACACGTTAAAGGCAGAATTATATATCTACAAATGGGTAGGTATTGAGATAACCTTAAAAACAGCATTTTGTCTAAATATTTCTATTTTTTCGTTAAATTTTTGTTTTTAGTAGGAAAATATAAATTATCAAAATATAAGTGTAGGTGTTATGACTAAAAATGAAAATATGAATAAGTACAGGTATATGTGTGAATGGGCTAGATTATGGGTACTATTGATAGCTTTAGAAAGTTCCTTTAAAAACACTGTGGCTTACATAGTTTTTTTGTACTATAAACATTTTTGATTAATGATTATGTCCCTTTATTAATTTCAGCAGCATTTTTTTCTTGGCACATGTCAAGTATCATAAGAAATGTGACTGATTCTTTATTAATAAGATTGATTTTTAGATATTATACTCAATTTTTGGGAAATCCAATGAGGATTATGAGCCTATATGCTACTCAGAAATGATCCTAATCACAAAATGGTTTTTGTAAGTTTTTGGTGGGAGAGATTTCATAAAAGCAGGGTATAAACTATGCAACCAAGTAAGTTTTCATTACTTTAGATTATCCCTGACTCCAATGCTAATATTCATACTGACTCATACTGAAATTTATTCCTAATGCTTGCATCCAAATGATTCTAAAATATTTGAGAAAGTAAATCTACTCTCAAGAGAAAGATAGTTTTCATTATTATCTTACTTAAATACATACCCTATAAGCCCCAAAAGCAATTCCCAAAGAGAAGTTACTAAAATATTTTAAGTAATAATATGTCTGTGGGAATATATAAATAACATGCTTAAATGAATAATGCAAAAGGGAAAACAGTAAATGGACAAGTATTGGCATGGTTATTAAGATACATCAGTTGTATTTCTTCTGAATTATATTTCTGTAAGTAAATAGGAACCAAATCCATTCAGTAATATTAATTTCAAATACTGTACTTGAATTAAAAATAAATAATCTATTATGTCATTATTTTAATATAAAAAATAAATCATTCATGTATTAAAAGTTACATTTGACTTTATAAAATCTAATATTTTCAAAACAATAATATGTTATACTTAAATGCTAGCAGAGCTGTTTCATCTAGATTTTAAAGGCTTCTCAAATACAGTTAGCATGTTCTAAAATCAGTAGTTTCCTGATATTAGTAAAAATTACTTTAACTTAATTAAATTGTGGGTGATAAATGAGCTGATATCATGGCAATTACTTCACATTTCTATAATAATAGAATTAGAGTTCTGATGTAATTTGAAATATCAAAGAGCTTTTGCAATTTGATTTTTCTAATTAATCTACCATAAGATTAATTTGATTTTGTAGCAAAGATAACTTTCATCGATAAAACCCAAAAGACAGTCTTTCTACCAGAAGTTGACTTATAATAATCAAAATTGCTTTCTTTTTAAGTAAACATAAAATTCCAGAATTCCCTCACCTCTCTTCTTTTTCAAAGGAATATATCTTAGAAATTATCTCAAATCAAGCAAGCATATTAGTGTGGATTCTGGACTAACCACGGGCTAACCAAATGTAGAGTATGATAACAAACAGGAAATTTATCACAAGATTCTAATGAAAACCTCATATGAATTAATAATATTAGTTGAAATGTGACACATAATTATAATATACATTGAAAAGACCTATCTTGGCTTAAAATATTTTAATAGAATTAAGGAAAGGATTAATATATATCATCAGAGAATACCATTATATAGAAAAGAACAAATCAGAAGGTAAAAATTGGATTCAAACAAAACAGAGGTTGTAAATGGAACTATGAAGAGAATTATCACAAAGCCAGCCTATTAAATGATGATATGATAATGAAATTGGAATAATCAAAACAATGAGAACCCTGAGCTCATTTAAAAAGTTTTGTTTAATCTCTTATGTACAATAGAGACAATATCATTAGTGGCAATGTGGACAGAGTATTCTGGAGAACTGATGCCCTCAACCTAATATTTATCTTCAAAAAGCACTGTTTTGTGAGAGATGGAAAGCACATAGAAAGTGATACTGTGATTTTAAAGTCCATAACAATAAAAGTAAACTATGCCAAACATATCTGTCCTGAGCCTTAAACTCCCATGAAGGGTCGGTACTTCATTTGGAAAGCTTGTTGAAATGTGGTTTTTTTTTGTTTTTTTTTTTTTGTTTTTTTTTTTCCAGGCTACACTTCAATTAGACTGAGTTCAGAATCTCTGCACTGGACAACAAATCTGTATTTCTAGATTTCCCACAGGTAACCTGTGGCAACTGGTAGGCGCTGGTCTCAATAATGCAATGATTTCTCTTTATTCATGCTTTCCCACAGCTCTGTTAAGCTTTCTGAATGTTGCTTTGCTTCAAGAAAGGATTGCACTGAGAGAGGAACTGAGGATCAGACTTTTGGATTTCTTAAAATAGCACTCCTATGAAAAGCAGAATAGCTTCCCAAAACTCTGCAGATCTTGGTCTTTAGTTCATTTGTTTTGTTTTTAATGAGAGTAACATACAACGGAGAAAACAATAATACTTTCAGAAAAATCAGACAACTGTAGCCTCGCTCAGTTGGCTATCCGCTATGTTTCAATTCAGTTCTTTCAAGCTTTTAACTGCAGCAAATTCTGCCCACATTCTGGCACTTAGCTAGCTGTCAGTCATAGTTTTCTGAATTGGAAATTCTCAAAATTGTCTGTCTTTTATGAGTATATTAATGGAAGTTAGAAAAGTATGTAGCAGGGACTTCCAGCCTGATTGTATTTTAAGCCTAACTTTTACCTCATTGATTTTTTTTAAGACAGATTCAATCTTTTCATTTTCCACTGTCTTTGGTCTCAAAATGATTTATTGACTGACGAGAAGTTGAAAAAGTAAAGAACAGAGCTTCAAATTTCTATTTATGTGTGTAAATGTTGTCTTGCTAACAAATGAACAATAAGGTCATACTGACTACACTTCTAACACCTTAGATGAATGGGGACAGCAAATGTAATTGCCTTTCATGTTCATCATGTAATTAGCCTACATTTTATGATGTTGACTTTAAATTTATAGAACATCTTTACTTACATTATTTCATTATTTCATCTGAACATATAGATTATTTCTTTTTCTTCCCTCCCTGAAAGGCAGGTATAATAGCATAAGATCTAGAGAAGTTCAATAACTTGATGGCACAGTGAAGAATTCATTATTTTTTTTATCTTCCCATAGCAGATTTGTCCATTTCTCTTGATAACAATTGAACTGAGTATTTATTACAGGGATAAAATAGTGTCATTCTGTTTTCTGTTACTAAAAATACAATATTATTCACTGGGAATGTCATGCACGAAAGAGGCATATTTTGGCTCACAGTTTTGTCCAAGGGATCATATATGGTGTATAGCACCGTATAGATCATATACAGTCACAACATTCTTGCTATACACAGTTCCAGGATGGCACAGGACATCATACGGTGGGAAAGGAAGAAGCTCTGTGTGTGGTTGATCTGGTTTCTCTCCCTCTTCTTATATATATTTTTTATTTTAAAGAGAATAGTAAAACAAAAGAACAATAGCAAAATACAAACAAAACAAAGCAAGGACATGAAGAATTACATGGGGTTTCAAACCAAATAATAGGAATTAACAGTGGTTGCTATATTACATATTGTTATCTTCAGCAAAGTTGCTCAGATTACCAGATGTAAGAATGGAAGACTGATCAAACCATTAAGGAGAATAAGAAAATAATAATTTGAAAAAACATTAGAGACAATATAGAGTTTCACTAGCCAGGATGGCAGGAATTCACCAATGGTTGTAATATTGTGTATTGTTTTCTTCACATAAATTGCTCAGATTAGCAGATAGAAGCATGAAAAATTGGTCAAAATATATAAAAAAATTTAAGCATTAACTGTTCCTTTCAACAAACCATCAGACATCAGCAGTACAGTTATCCCAGCTATCCATATATATATCTTTAGTACTTTCATTCTTTTTCTTCTTTCCCTCATCACAGTTGTTCCTTCCTTTGAGCAGTTTCTTTCCCTTTCATATTATCTATTGTACATTTTGGGTTTTATTTACTTTCTCATATTCTGACACTAAGGAGACAGTATGATGTTTACATATGTGGGTCCTATTTATTTCACTTGTGAGTTTGGTCTTTAGTTGAATTCATTTACCTATAAAAGCTTCGAGTTTATCTTTTTTCATAGCTGAGTAATATTCTGTTATATAAAAATACCACATCTTTTTATCCATTCCTCAGTTGATGAGCATTTGGGTTATTTCCAAGATTTAGCTATGACAAATTGTGCTGCTATAAACATGGGTGCACATATATTGCTGTGATATGATGTTTTTAATTCTTCTAGGAAAATATCCAGAAGGGGAATAGCTGAGTTAAGAGGGACTTCTAATTCTAGCTTTGTGAGGAATCTCCAAACTGATTTCCACAGTGGTTTCACCAATCTACAGTCCCACCAGTAGTGGACAAGTGCTCCTTTTCCCCCAAAGCTTCTCCAGCATTTGTCATTGGTTGATTTTTTTAACGATAGCCATTCCTTCTGGGGTGAGATGGAATCTCAGTGTTGTTTTAATTTGCATTTCTCAAATGACTAATGATGTTGAACATTTTTTCATTTATTCATTCACCATTAGTATTTCTTCATCTGAGAAGTGCATATTCATCTCAGATGATCATTTTTGGATTGGGCTGTTCAATTTTGGGTGCCTGATTTTTTTTTTTTAAATTCTTTATATGTTCTAGATAGAAGTCCTTTTTTCTGAAGCATTTAAATACCATCTTACTCTTAGGTAAATGAACACATAAATGAGTCTTTTTTTTTTTTTTTTTTTTGGTTTTGGGTACGAGAATCGAACTCAGGACTTTGCCCTTGCCAGGCAGGAGTTTGTGAGCTAAGTCCCCAGCAAGTTGCCTTTATTGTAGTAAATTACTTGTAGTAGTTATTTAGCCTTGGTGAGCAGTATTTCCTCTGGTAAAAGAAATAACATTAACTATCACTTTTTGTTAAAGCAGTGAGAACTAAAGAATTTAGGCGAAGTAACTGTTATATCTGAAGTAACTGCTGTTGTAAGGAGTTATAGAGTCATCAGGGATTCACAGGGAACTGTGTACTCCAGTCTTTATAATATTGGGCACTTGGAATCTTCATGCCTCCACCATCTGGACTGCTGCATTTAAGACATGTACTATTTCACACACCTAGTTCAAATTTTTAAAAAT
>NW_004955405.1:25096510-25138616 GCF_000276665.1 Chinchilla lanigera | reverse complement strand
TTTTTTTTTTTTTTGGGTACGAGAATCGAACTCACAACCTCTTGCTTGCCAGGCAGGCACTGTGCCACTGAGCTAAATCCCCAGCCCAGAAGTCCTTTGTCTGAGGGGCAGTTGGCTAAAATTTTTTCTCAATTCGTGCATTTTCTTTTTACTCTGTTGGTGATTTCTTTTGATGTGCAAAAAGTTTTCAGTAAGATGAGATTCCCTCTTCTTAAAAAGTCAGCAGTATTCAACCTCAGGGACCCCTACATGATTTCCTCTAAACTTTATTGTTCAAAACTGTAAGATTATGTTTGCACCCTCTTAATACTTCACAAAAATATGTTCAATTTGAACACATGTTTTCAGAATAAAAGAACACTGTTCAAACTATAGCAAGTATATTTTGATAACAATACAGATATTTCTATTATTGACTCTAATAAAAAGGTAAAATCAGCCAATTCTTTGAGCTTTATATTTACAAATTAAATAGAAAGGAGTTTCCTGAAAGCTGGTTAAGTTTTGTCAAAGCTTTTTGAGACCTTAGAAGGTAATTCCTAAATGAAGATGCTGTGCATTTATCTGCTGACAACTCGTGCATGAGTTAGGAAGAAAACACAGGTGGCTGCAGGCTACATAAGTAGCCAACACAATGTAAGTCAACTTGAGTGCAACATTTCAGTATTTTGAGTATAAATTTTTGTATCAGTTCTCTATAAATCTGCTATTTATACAGAACTTCTGTACTATTGCACATGTCCTATAAGAACGATAGCTTCATTTTTCATTTACCTATATATAATACAATATGAATTCAATATTTCCTTTACCAGTGAAGTTGGTCAAGTACACGTTAAATAATGATTAACAGGGGCTGGGGATTTAGCTCAGCGGCAAAAGCGCCTGCCTGGCAAGCGCAAGGTCGTGAGTTCGGTTCCCGGTACTGGAAAAAAAAATGATTAACAATGGATACAACTAGAGATCATACTCATAAGTGAAATAAATTAGACCCACATGGGCAAACACTGCATTGTCTAACTAATGTAAGAAACTAAAAGAGTAAATAAAATCTTAAAGGTACACTAGATACTGTGAAAGGGAAAGAAACTGCTCTAAAGGAAAGAACAACTGCGATGAAGGAAAAGCGAAAAGAAAGAAAGAAAGAAATAAAGATACAATGTGCATATATACACACACAGGATAGCTAAGATAGCTGTATTACTGATTTCTATTGTTTTATTTAAAAGAACAGTTACTATTTAATTATTTCATCAATTTTACATGCCCATACTTGTTTATCTGAGCAACCCATTTGAAGATAACAACATGTAATACAACAACCATTGTGAATTTCCTAGCACCTTGTCTGAAATTCTGTATTGCTTGTATTGTTTTTGTGTTGTTTTGTTTATGTCTGTGTTTATTAATATGTTTTCATTCTCTTATCTTTAAAATAAAAAAACACATTAATGAGTTTTACTGACATAGTGCATTTATTTCTTATGTGCATCTTGGGTAGCCAGTTAATAAGAGAGATTGGATTAAGAAAGCTTTTATTCTATATACCATTTCCTTGTCTATTTTGCACTGCTCTAGCAAAAATATCTGAGGTGGCATACTTCATGAGGGGGAAAGTTTGCCTAGTTAATATTTCTGGAGGTTCGTGAGTGTGATGTTGGCATCTGCTTGGATTGGAAAAGGTCCTTATGGTAGGTGGCATCAAAGTCATGGAAAGGTGGACAGAAGAGAGCACATGATGAAATGGGAAGCAAGGACTCAGTATGTCTTGTCTGCAGTAGGACTCATTATGTAACAACCTGCTTTCATGGGAACTAGTCCTTTTGGTCAGACCAGCACTAATCCTTTCTAAAGGCAGCACCCACATGACCCAATATCCTTCCATTAAGCTCCATCTGTTAAAAGTCCATCATCTCAGTCCTGCCATAGGGGGGACTGAGATTTCTGCAGATGAACTGTTATGAGACACAATCAAATTGTACTAAACCCTAAACTACCACTTCATCACTTAATCACTTTTCTCTTAGTCTTGACACTGCTTTGTTTTGTTTCTTTTTTTCCTCAAGTAGAGTATGGAGACTTAAGGCAGTTCCTTCATCGATCTGCAAAATCTACCCTGATTAGCCCTTGACAAGAGCAAAGTTTTTGTACTGCTAAAATAAAATAAAATAGTAAAATAATAAGGACATTTTTGAAGCTACTTGAGCTGGGAGGGACAAAAAGACTAAATCTAGGATAGGAGTTTTCTTATTATGAAAATTTCTTTGATAATTTTTTTCTTAATTCTTTAATATTGGATACCTCATGTCTTCTAGTGAATTCCAGCAGGTGAGAAAACTAATGAGCAAATAACAAATTGATATTAATTTGAAGTATACAAAAGGAAACACTAGACAGCTTTAATCTTTTGTATTCTATAATTTGTAGATTGTAATGAACATCACTTGATAAATGATTACTGCTTTTCTCACAATCACTAGCACCAACCTCATAATGATTACAGAGTAGGGAACAGTAATGTGCAACAACTTATTAAATTACCAACTTTATATTGGATAAAACAATAGAACCTCATTTTTGGATAATACTATGCTAATAAAAGCTTCTACTTATTTTATTTTATAATCAGGTATTCTTCCTAGAATTTTGTGTGTTCACACTTTAATCTGTTAAACAGACTTTCGGCTAAACGTTCTATCTTTATATGAGGGGATACTACAGCTTCAAGTTGCTAAATAACTTCTTTAAGTGAATAATGTAAATATATTTAAACCTCTCTCTTTAATTCCAAGACATACAAATTTCACTTTTCATACCAAGAATAAAATGTGTCCAAATGTACACAGTTGTAAATTTACCAATATTTCTTGGTATTGTGTGAAAACACTTGTATTACTCAAAATGACAGCGTTATTGAGATAATGATAACATTATTGCAAAATTAACAGTTTAAAAATGGATACTTTTTTCTTTATAAGTACTTGATTCACTGAACAAGTTTGTATGTTCTATTGCTGCTTCCTTCATTTTATAGATAATAAAATAGAATCTCAGAGATTAAGTAATCTGCTAAAGAAACTAATCACATTTAAACTGGTGTTTCAATGTTCCAACACATGGTAACTTCTTGCATTCTGTAATACCTCCTTCTCTCCTTATATGTATGTGTAATAGGCACAGAATATGCACAATGAACACACCTATACTTATACATATTCATACAGATACTCATAAGACTTGTGCAGATCATGACTGAACTATTTTTCTAATATAAAAGAATTTATGTGACATTCTGTTTTATTCTTATGCATATGGGATCAAACTATAGACACATTAATTTTTTCTTTGCTATTTGTGTATAAATATACATATGTATGTGTGACTGCTCAGGATAAAAATTTTAATGTCTCAATTCAACTACTGAATAAATGGATGAGTGCATATGTAGCTCTCAAAAGCTGTTTAATTTATGATAAAAGTTTCCTCTATAGTATAATTATATATAACTATAATCATATAAATAGATGTTAATATAATTTATGTCTGAGTTGTCATTAATAAGCACTTATTGTGTGCTGATAATGTCTTGGTATTGTTTGTACACATTACCTCCAAGCCATCCTGTAATTTAGCGAAGTCACATGTATTACCCCTATTTAACATATAGGGAAACAAGGACTGAAGGAAGTGTATGACCTTTCCTGAATTACGCAGTTGATCCCATTTACAGCCAGGTTTCACAACCTACAAAGCACCGGTTTTTCCTCATGCTGCTTCTCATAAATTCAAACAAATATTTAAGGGCACATACTTGTGCTGATTTCATTGTGAATAATTATCATCCGGTACTGAGGACTTGCAGTTTTGCTCAAGGATATAACACCTTCTCTGTTACCAAATAGCTATACTAGCTTGATTTTGCAAGATTCTCCAGCAATGATAGTTATTCAGTAGAACCAAAGAGTACTGGATAATGAAATGGAATAAGCCCATTAGTCTGTGAGTTTGTGAGAGGTTTTGCATCCCGCAACATAAAAAATAGATGCAAGATGAACCACCGAGGCATTATATTTTCCTCTTTCTTTATAATTTAATCCTTATGAGGTACTTACCGTTGGGGCAAATATCCTGTGACCATGAAACAAACAGCATAAGAGTAAATACTTGATGACCTAAGAAGGACAAAGTGAGCAAAACCAGAACTTTATTTCCTGGATACCTCCTGATTTCTCATTGTATAAACAACAAATATCTTCATGGTAAAGCACTATTAACTAAATATTCTGCTATGTGCTACTGACTTCAAATGAAAAGAAAGTTGCAACAATGAAGTAAAAATTGGAGTTTGAAAGGGAAAGAGTAGAGGAAATGTCAAAGAGGCAGTAACTCAGAAATATCTGTAAATAAGAGAAGCTATAGAGAGAAGGACTTCCAGAATAACACTGTGAGGGACTTTACTGACTATTACCCAAAGAAACAACTATAAGAGAAAATAAAATATGAAGAGTGATAAAAGATATCTAAAGATATTTAAATTTAAAAACGTCATTACAGCAAAAGACACATTGTCATTAATTTCCCTCAGAATATTCCTCCACACTCCAAGTATACTTTTCCCATCACACTTGCCACTTTCTGAAGTGGTTCTGGAAGTCCTACTACTTGAGTGTCTTTAGTTGAGATGTACTGGCTGCAATGTCCTTAAATGCTCCAATGTCCTTAATTGCTTCAAAACATTTACCTTCCATAGTCCTTTTGAAGTTTAGGAAGACCCAGAAGCCACACAGACCCAAATCTAGTAAATAAGGTAGAAGAAAATACACTGTAATGTTTTTGAAAAGCTACCTTCCCACTGGGTGGCACTACAAGGGCACTAGGTAGCAATATTCTCTACATTTTTTATTCCACTTTCTAAACATACTCATGAATTAGAACTTTCAGATCTGCTTCAGAACATAGCACTAATGATGAAATAAGCGTGTTCAAAGCAAGGGGGAGAATTCTGAGGGGAATTAGTGGCAATATGGCTTTACTATAACAATATTTTTAAATTTAAGTACAAGAACAACAACTATTTCAATTATCTTAAAATTGTTCTAAGCATTTAAGGCAATTATAAAAATATATACTTAAGAAAACCTATAAAATCTTGCTAACAGCAATGTGAAACTATGACATGTAAGCTGTGACCTACTCATTTTCACTCACTGTTAGGTAAGTCTACTCTAGTGTAGAAAAGCTCATAGGACTACCTCTCATTCGGCTCCCAACCTAGGTGACAGTTTTTTCTGGAGATATGCAGGCCACCAGTATTTTCATGGCTTTCCCTCCTTTGTGTCAGAAGCTTTATTTTACAAAAGTGCATCCATGAGGTCCAGCGTTTGCTTTATTCACTCAATCTCCACTCTTAAGACTGGAAATTCTTCCACAAGCATGGCTATTATGAATCCTGGGGCTCTATCACCCTAATCACAGCTTGGTTTTTAAGGTGGCAATTCCATGCCAAGAGAAGCACGCCAAGAAGATAGAGGCTATCGCTCCCAACCAGTACCCTGTTTGTAGAACTGTGGTGTCATTCTGAGAGAAGTGGGTTAAATGTCCCTTCTGCTTCAAACTTTAGAGCACTGAAGCAGAGGTTCTGTTTCAGGAAAGAAAGTCTAGATAACAGAGAACTCTGTGTGTGCTTTGCCAAGGGGACTGACCTAATGTTTAAAATAATGTGAGGAAGTTCACCCTTAAGAGTGCTGCCAAAATAGTTAAACTTTAGGTAGTGAAAAACTAAGAGGTCTGAAGTTTGAAGATAGTAATAAGTGAAATAGACAGATTGATAGTTCAAAAATGGTACCAGTGGGAAAGGCAGATGTAACCGGCCTCATGGAATTGGAGCAAGTCTAAATGAGTTTTGTGGAATATACCTGCAAAGAAGCTTAACTTTAATAGAATAGAATAGAACAACCTGTACACTGAGATATGGTTGAAAACAATCAGCTAGCAATTAGTGGATGCTAAACTATAGGTATGCTATCAACCAGGTTAACCAAACAAATATAAAGGAAAACTACGGATGTCCCTGCAGTTAGGATTTTAATTTGAATGTGTGCAGTTTGTGTTTTCTGAAGACTGACATTGATGTCTGACCAGTGAAAGGGAAATAAACCATAATGATTACTGTAAGTGATTAAATAAATAAATAAGCAAGTAAGTAATGTTATATTGGAAAATCTTGCCAGGAAAATTAGGTAAGGTAAACACACAAAAATATATCCAAGATGGAAAGAAAAATTAAAATTTTTTCTATCTGGAGTTCACATGTATATAAAGAATCCTACGTAATGCATACATACACTTACCCTCCCAACAGCTATCAATAAACAAGTTAAATACTACAAAACCTATATATAAAATTTACTGGCAAGACAGTATACCACTAGCATGAAGTTAAACACACAAATCAATGGAATATAATTAAAAGTCTAGAAACAAACCAATTCATCTATTTGATTTCTTATAAAAATAGTAAAAAAATTGGAAGAGTAATATTTCAAAGAATAATTATTAACAACTGGATATTCATACAAAAATATGAAGATCAAACCTCTCCTCAGGTCATAATGAAAGCTAATTTAGAATGGATCAAAGACCTACATATAAAAATGTACAATTCTTAAAATATATGAATAAATCATTATGCCTTTGATTTAAGCAAAAAATTAGATATGGCACACAAAGGACTACCAATTAAAAATAAATGTAATATAATGAAAAATAATGTCTTTTTTGCTTCAAGACATGAAGAAAGTGAAAATATATCCACCATAGCTGGAGAAAATGATTCCAGAAACTTGTTCCTAACAAAGGGTTTCTTACTAATTATATGTGGCAAATTGACTAGATGATAGGCTCGCAGATACTTGGCTCAACACCAACTTTGGGTGTCTCTGTGAGATTGTGGGTGAGAACGGCATTTGGGTCAGTGGATACAGTAAAGGAAATTGACTCCCCTAATGTCTTTGGGTGTCTTCCAGGTTTTAAGGACTTGAATAGCACAATAATTGAGAACAATGGAATAAATGGTGCTCTTCTGCCTGACTGCCTGAATTGTCCTCAGACGAAGACTTAGACTATCTGCTCTCTAAGTTGCTAGGCATTTAGATTTGTACTTAACTACATTTATTGCTTTCTGGGATAGCGGTTTTGCAGATAGCAGATTATGAGACTTTTCACTTGAGCCTTTGTATCACTTTGACTCTCTCTCTCTCTCCTTTTCAATATACGTGTACATATACATTGTTTGTGCTTTTTAGCAAACCCTGCCAAACATGACCTGTGTACAAGGGGAAAAACCTTCTCAGAATTCAACAGGCAAAGAAACAAATAACTAAATTATAAAAATAGGCAAAGTATTTGAACAGAATTTCTCCAGTGAAAATATGACACATAAAAATGCACCAGATTGGTAGCCCTTAAGAAATGCAAGCCCAAACCAAAATAAGATAACATTACACACACATTAGGGTTGCTTTATTTACAAAGACAAACAATAATAAATGTTGGCAAATATATGGAAAGTGTGGAACACTCATAAATTGCTGATAGCGTTGTAAAGTACTGCTACCACTTTGGAAAGTAGTTTGTTACATGTTTGAAAAACACTGCCATATGTCCCATCAATTCCTTCCTTAGACATATATTCCAGACACTTGGGAAAAAAAATTTCACACTAGTACTTGCATCCACATTTTACATTATTTATGTCACAGGATCCCAAAATTGAAACTACTGAACAACTCATGAGTGAATAAACAAAATGTATTCTCCTCATACTATAGAATATTAGTTAGCAATTAAAAAGAACATTAGAATATGAGACGCAACATGGATAGGTGTGAAAATATCCTCATAGAAACAAATCACAGAAGTCTACAGGTTTTAAATTCCATTTATATGAAGCACTTGTCTTTATTAGAATGGGAGATTTGGGTGGGGGGGTAAAAGGAATAACTACTAATAGTACAATGCATAGTATATCTTTTAGAGTTTGTTACAAATGTCTAAAAGTGGACTCGTGATGATTGTGCAACTCAATAGATATATTTTTAAAAAAACCATTAGTGGCTAAATTATAGAGTTTGTGAATTATACTTTTTTAAAAGAACAAATACATTTCAGATTGACCCTACTGAGTGATGTTAGATAATTATTTCAAACTGATTAATAATTAATGCTGTATAAACCGGAGGATATCAGAAAACATCAGTGAGTATAACTAGAAAAGCTGAAAAAGTATTAAAAAATGAACAGAAAAACTCTTTGAAAGACTGAGAAAATTAGCAGCAGAGTAAATACTTACATATATAGGAGCTCAAAATTCCGATTTGAGCCTGGATTTATTCTGCAAAGGCATTCATAGATTCCAAAGAACAGGCAGGCAAATGACTGGGAGATAAAGCTGCATATTTAAAAATCTACTGGACTGGAAGAACAAAATTCAAAGGCTACAAAATTCAGTGATGCATAATTTTTTTTTTCTTTCAAATCCTGAAGGACTGTACTGTAGGAATGAAGACAAAAAGAAGGTACATTCTCAAAGGAACTTGAAACACTCCTGAAAATGCAGCAAATAGTTGTGACTGACATTTGTTAAAAGAGAGAAAGCTAAACTTTAAAACCTCTGTCTTAAGAACTCAGGGACTCTATTTGAAAATATACCCCTGGGGGCCTTTCATTCCAGTAGATTATGGCTCACTGTAAATATTTTAAATTGAAATCCATCAATACACACACACACACACACACACGCTAAATTCACACCTACACTTCATGAAACACTTCCTACACTGTCTGCTACTCCCATAGCTGTCATGTTGTTTATGGTTAAAATTACAAATGTAAGTAACTAAATTAATTGTGTAACCTCTTACTAATTTATAACATTTAAATTCAAAAATATTACAGTAAAGAATCTCTTTCTACAGGGCATTAGAAAGGAGACCACAGCAAAATTATCACAGAAGATCGTTTATAATATGAAAGAAGCTCTCACCAATATCCAAGAACCATTTACTTTACTTTTTTAGTTTTTATCTTTATCACCTCATGTTTCTAAAGTCTTTGACATTAGTATGTGTCAGCAGTAGATAATGA
The DNA here is from genome assembly GCF_000276665.1 of Chinchilla lanigera. Lineage (NCBI taxonomy): Eukaryota > Metazoa > Chordata > Mammalia > Rodentia > Chinchillidae > Chinchilla > Chinchilla lanigera. The sequence continues at coordinate 25,129,472 of NW_004955405.1, read as the reverse complement.
TTACATGCATCTTTAGGAGTGGTACAGGTACATAACACATCTTCAGTGTTATGTACAACTTCACCTCCCTTCTCACATCTTCTTCACCTCCCTTCTGTCCCCCTCCCTCCATCCCTTGTTTCCCTTCCCTTTTGCAAATGATCTCTGTTTCCTATTATATATCTTTTATTTTGCTCTTTAACTTGTTTACATTTTGGGTTTCTCATATAAGAGCAGTCATGCAATATGTAAGCTTGTGTTTCTGATTTATTTCACTTAACATTATAATCTTAAAGTGCATCCATTTTCTTGTAAATGACTCAAATTAAACTCTTCTTATGGCAGACTAGTACTCCATTGTGTAAACATGCCACATTTTTCTACCCATTCCTCTTTAATTTCTCAACATAATCTTGAAAGATCTCTTTCAAAAGGCTACAGTATGAGTTGAAAACAATATGTGCTACTAAAATGGGAGGAAAAAACAGGTAAATTTTTGTGCATAATATGATTATTTATGTGGAGAAATACCAAAATTAATTGCAAAGCCACTCAAAATAGATACTTCAATAATGTTTTCAGATGAAGAAAAACTAGAAAAGTTAAAATCATTTCTCAGTATCATGAAAAGAAAACAAACTAGAAAATATTTAAGCTTGACCTGTTTGTCTTAGAAAGTTACTTAGTATCAATAGAAAAAAGCAAAGAAATATAGGTACTTGAACAAAATGCACAAAAATTATGGATAAATGATAAACACTACTAGAATATATAAAATAAATGGAGTGCATAGGATTCATAGCATATTTATTAATCAGATGGAAATGCTGATTACTCTTATTTGATCATTGCAAAGTGTGTACTCTGTGTACCAAATGATCACACTATACTTCATAAATACAAGAAATTACTATATGGCAATTAAAAATTACATTGATAAATGAAAGATACCAAATAGTTTTCACTCTCTTCACTGAGAGATAGGATGAGTCATCACTAGACATCAAATCAAGTGGTAAATTGACCTTGGTCTTTCTACCATCCAGAATTGTGAGACAAACTTTAAGCTATCCAGTTTGTGATATTTTGTTATAGCTGGGAGTGCAAAATAAGCCAGTGAGTAAAAACAAATTAATAAATTAATTGCGGGTTACATATAGCTTTGAATATAATATAATAAATAATCATTGATTTTTAAAGTGCAAATTTATTACTTATTAAAATGTACTTTGCATTAAAAGTAAGAAATCATGGAGCAAAATATATATCATGTAAGATTCTTATAATTAGTTATACATTATGTTAATATTTGTCAGAAGTTTACTGTTGAGGATATAGAGAGGAAAAGAGAAAACATAAGGAAGCTATGCATAGAATGATAGATATGGTAGGTTATGAGTCAACTCAAGGTATAAATTAAATATACATATCAAAGAAATATTATATTAATTGCTACTTTTTAGATCTTGAGAATATTGGTATTGATAATATCATTATTTTATAATTAAATATGTTTTTCAACTTTAAAATTAACTGATTGTAGCAATCTCAAATTGCATAAGTATTTGAACCTTACAAAGTTCAAAGATCAAAGATCAAAGTACACTCTTTGATCCCATATATTCTTTCAAAAGAATCTACTGGTCCACTTAAGATGAACTTCTTCCTTAAACAACAATGTAGGGGCTGGGGATTTAGCTCAGCGGCAAAGCGCATGCCTGGCAAGCGCAAGGTCGTGAGTTCGGTTCCCGGTACCGGAGAAAAACCAAAAAAAAAAAAAAAAAAAAAAAAAAAACCAACAATGTAGTGAAATCTTGAGGTGCCTTATTCACAGCTGTACGTTCAAAATATATAGCTGTCCTAGCCACACTGAGAGCACTGAACACTGAACACTGATACATTAAATGAGTAAATGAATTACAGTCATTGTCTTGGTTACTTTTCTCTCATTGCGGAGACAAAATACCTGATGTCCAAAACTAAGGAAGGAAAGGTATGTTTAGCTCACAGTCTGTGGAGGTTTCAGTCTAGACTTGGATGGCTCCAAGGCAAGGTGGCACATGGCAGAGGGCAACAGTTCATGGTGGTGGAAGACTGCAAAAGCAACAAGACCAAAAGGGAGGAGTGGCCGGAAGAGCAAGCCTCTTTTCCTTCCTTAAATATGCAAACTATCTGCCTGAGGGCAAGTGTAGCACTCACACCCATAATCCCAGCATTAGACCATGGATCAATCATAAACTTAAATTGTCTAAAAGCCTGCCCTATGACTGTATGAGGTTTTGGGAAGACATCCACACACAAATCATAACAGTCATTAATAATGGTCTAAGGAAAAGAGTAAAATAATATGGTTCACAATGTAGGATGCTCTCACAAATGTTGATTCTCACAATAAAACTGTGAGGTAAGTTTTATTACTGTGATTTTGCAAAGGAGAAAACCACATGTTAAAAAAGCTAAGTAACTTTCTTGAGACAAATAGGTTACTATTTCAAAGATCCAGTGTGTAATAATATTTCTGCTGATGCTGAGAGATTTGTAGATAATTTAAATATATTTTTCAATCTTAATAAGGAAACACTCAAAGTAATGAATAATTCAGTAACATAAGAGAAAATATTACACAATAATTTCTAACTTTATCCTCTGGTCCTTTTTCTCCAGAGATCATGTTCTGCTCTCCTTCAGACTGTTAGAGATGAGCAACAAAGGACAAGTTGACTAATAATATGATTGTAGAAAGTTCTATGATCCTCCCTGCTCTGTTAGACCCAGAAGACCAATTTTCGCTTTAGAAAAATATATATATACTTCAGAATCTAATAAAACCTAAATTGCATTGGGAGAACTTATACTCCAACAGGAGAGAGATTAGGATAAATAATTAAACTTTTGAAAAGAAAATTGCTTTTATAATTCCCTAAATATATTGTCAACTCACTTGAGTTTCTTTTTTCTTTGTTATGAATATTAGAATTATATGTAAAAATAAAGTTTTCCACCATGTGTAGAAGAAATATTAGTATCATAGCATATATCTATTAATTATTAACATTCTTAATTGCATTTGCTATTTTAGCAATTAAGCATTCCTGAAATATATAAATATAATACTTTTTAATGGTATAGACACACCACAAATGTTATAAATTTGAACAGTATCATCAATGAAAGGTTTATTGTATATTGAGTTGTACACAGATAACTGTATCATGTTAGGTGGAATTATAAACTTTCTGTGCTCACCTGAAGGTTAAGGGTGCTTTAAGAAGTATTTGGGTGTCAATATGATGAGGGATGGAATGTAGTGGTTAAGCTTAAATCTGTTAATTTGATTGTTTTGGGAGTGGTTTAGGGGTTCCCTAAAGCACAATTCTGCATACGTATGTGTGGTCATGGAGATGTGACCTTGGTAGTATAGCCACTCCCTGGTTCTTTCCTCTCTAGCATTGCTCTTCTGATCTGTTTCCTGGCTGTCATGAGCTAATCATCTTTGCTTTACCTTTCCACCATGATGTTTCTGTTTTAGAGCCAGTCAACCATGGACTGAATCCCCTGAAACCATGAGTCAATTTAAAGTTCTCTTTCTTTCAATTGTGGGTGTTGGGTATTGTGTCTCAGCATTGGGAAACCTCACTAATTTAAGAATTATAGCAGAAGGCAAAAATCAGTTGCTATTTGGGAAGATGATTTAAGAAATCAGAAAGACATCTAATGGTGCTGAGAAAACTACTACATCATTGAACATCTCTAGTGAAAGTTCTGCATCTTTATTAAGCTTGAATTTAGTAACAAAGACACTATTAATTAAATATTTTACTAAGTAATATCTTTAAAATAATTTTTATTTTTCCTCATTTCTACATTTAACTTTAGTTATAATATTTGAATGAAATTTTCATATTTGAAACCTTAGAAAAAATGTATCAAATATTTCATATATGTTCATTAAAATAAAACTGCACGCTGGATATGGTGGAACATGCCTGTAGTCCCAGAGCTCAAGAAGCCTAAATGCGAGGATCTCAAGGAGTTTGACACCATTCTGGGCTACATAGTGAGCTCAAGTTCAGCTTGAACTGAATAACAAGAGACTGTCTCAAAAAACTAAAAACAAATAAATACATTTCAAAAATCAATAAATTGAAACTGTATACATAAGTTACATATTTCACTTATTTTCATTGTGGCTGACATTATACTCTGCATAAATGCTGACATAGTGACACTTAGCAATTTTCAAAATTTAGTAGTGAGTTGACCAGTGTCTGTAGTGCATGGGAAATTTGATGGTAATCGTTATCTATCCTTTCGTTTTCTCTTTTATGTTTTACAAACAGCATTTAGCTATGGTATAATATTGAAAATATCTACTTCTCTGATGATGAAAACAGGCAAAATTTATTTGTGTCCTCAATAAAAATGGTACAGTAGTTAACTGTGGTGTCAACTTGAATAAGAGATGCACAGATGATTGGTTTAGCATAGTTCTGAGTGTATCTGGATGATGGAGTTACTGAAGAGAGAGAAGACTCCTTGGATATGGGTAACACCGAACAACAGGCTGTAGCCTGGGTGGACTAAAAAGGAAAAGAAACTGTCAGTGAGCACCCATCTCCAGGTTTCCACTGTAGACTCTTCACATTTGCAGGGCAGACTCTTCAACGTTCTAGCACAGATTCATCAGTCTTTCAGTGCATACATTTTGGTTTCTTGACATAAACTCTGCAGTGAGCTCCCAGATTTGATTTCTTCCTGATTCCTCTGGCTCTCCAGCACACAAATGGCCCTTTTGCATTGTTCCACACTTGACTCTGCAGATGTCCTTGTAACCTGACCATATTTAGACAATCAATTCCTGTAGTAAGTGCTGACTGTTACAGATGGTCGTTCTAGAATTTCCCAATACTCTTTGGGCCAGTGGCTACAGAGAGTGATTTGATGTAAATGGAAGCTTCCAAGACCATTTATTGTAGCAGGGCCCAGGAGTACATCTCAAAAATTGTTAAAAGATTTTCAAAGATCTGTGGTAAAATGGACAAAAAAAATTCAAGTAGACTGAAGAAAACTAAGAATTTCTGTGAAACAGCATTTTCCAAAGAGCTATTTTTGTATCTTATAAGCAATACATAGCAATTTTTCAGTTCTCAATAAATTTCTCTTTTCCTAAATTCTTGAACATAGGTTTTATGGAACAACACATTTGAAAGCCTCCCTGGGAACTTTTCTAATGATCATTCACTCTCAGCAGGAGGTTTAAATTTTTACTTAATGGTATTTCTTATCATGGCATAGCTTCACACTTGCAGTGGATTATAGTTTTGGATTCCTTAGTGTCTTAACATAGCTATGAAATACCCAAGGAAAAATGTAGTGCCACCTTTAGCAACAGTGTACACTTCCTCATACTAAAACAAGAAGTAATTTATCCCTGTAGTTTTGCTAACATGCACATGATCTATCCAGGTAAAAATACCCACCAATTATCACTAATCATAATACTGACATACACACACAAATACGAACCTAATTTTCCTACCCACTCACATGTGTCTTCACATGTACATTTTTATTCATACACACAGAGAAGCAAAAACCATTTTCAGGACTTACCAAATATTATATTAGGCCTATCAAGTACAGAACTTGTAAGAGTCTTTTATTATTCTCTAGGAAACTAATTTTGCTTACTTATAATAGACACTATGCTATTGTCTTTTTTCTAGAATTTCCCAATACTCTTTGGGCCAGTGGCTACAGAGAGTGATTTGATGTAAATGGGAGCTTCCAAGACCATTTATTGTAGCAGGGCCCAGGAGTACATCTCAAAAATTGTTAAAAGATTTTCAAAGATCTGTGGTAAATGGACAAAAAAAAATTCAAGTAGACTGAAGAAAACTAAGAATTTTTAAAATTTCATTTTCTCCAAACTTTTCAAAGCATTTGCTGTCACTTGAGTTTGTAATAATTGCTAGACTTTCCCTTTCTATGGAATAGTGTATGTATTGATGATTTTATATTTAGGGTATGGTTCAAGATATGTGTTAAAGAACCTGAACTTCTTACCCTATAGATTTCCTTATTATCTAAATTTTGCTGTTTATATACTCAATGTGAGGTTTTTTTATGTCCACACTTTTCTGTAGCAGGCAAGTGGATTCAGAGGTATACTCAGACTTAAGTTTTATCCCTTTGTCAAGACAAAAGATAGTGATACATTCTCTATTGTAACAGTTTCAGCTTACATATATTCATTCATATGGCTAAAAAGTAATGCTACTCCACTTTTATACTTTAAAAATATTAAACTATAAATACATAATAGGTACTTCCTCTCACTACTTGACTTTCCAATACTCTAATATATATATATACAAAAGGTAGCATACACACGCTTGGTTCTTATTCTTTATCTTCAATTGTCAAGGTAATGAATCAGTTCCACTATCCATGTCCAAAGATTTTTTAAAAATGCTCATTAATTTAAATAAAAATTTTTGACTACTTTGAAGTCATCATATAATTTCCCCTATCAGTGCTCAAATTTCCCATCTCTGACTAGTAGACACTTAGTATTAACCCTAAACTTTTTTGACATGACTCGAGAAATCTTTATTACCTTCTCGTCTATCAAGGACTATGACAAACTATTTTCTAAAAATTTATGTATTTATTTGCCCAATTCCTGGAAGCAGTCATTCCACTAAGAGAGTCTAATTTCATTCAGTGTGAATTATACTTAAAGCCTAGTGTTATAGGTGCTCAATGCTATTATATTTTTAACACCTTCTCAGTCTTTTCAATAGACAGATCTCAGATAATTATCTGTAGACAGAAACAAAATTCTATATAAGTAAACACTAATAGTATTAAATTAAATTCAGGATACATAATTTTAACTTAAGTTTGGTACATCTATATCTCTTTTGCTATACTCAAATAATAATGATTCACCTGGACACAAGAAATTGTAAAATCAGAAAACATTATGATTGATTGTATAGTTCTTACTCTATACTTTTTTATTTTAAAGAGAAAAAATATCAATAACAAAATTACAACAAAGACAGAAACAAAACAACACAAAAACAGTAACAACATTTAGCTCTAATTTTTCCCTTAAGTATCTTAAAAATGCTACTCCACTTATTTTATGACAATGCATTCCATTATGAAGTCTGATAAGAATAAAATATATTTTTCTTTATAAATGACGCTTTTCCCCCTAAATCTCCAAAGAAATTTCAGTTTTAGACTCCAGGTATTTAACTGTAGTCCCAAGTGGATTTTTGACCATGACAGGTTAATATTCATAGTGACATGAATATTTTTTTATTTAAGAAAAGTTTCTTAAGTGATAGTTCCCTTAAATGATATTTGGCTTTCATCATCAGGGACTCATATATTGAATATGGGGCATTGTATCACCTATGTTAAATATTATTTTCTCCAAAATTAATGTATTCATTTTTTACTTATAAGAAAATAAGATTTCATCCTTTATTTTCATTATGATCGCATTCTTCTTTTTATTCCTTCTAGTTTTGTCTTTATTTGTGGAAAATTACTTTTTATTTATTTTATTTTTTTTTAAACCTTGCCTCAATTTTTTTTTTTTTTTTGGAAATCGAACTCAGGACCTTGCACTTGCTAGGCAGGCACTTGTGCCACTGAGCTATATCCACAGCTCCAAAATTACTTTTTAATGTGTTTCTTCTCCACAGTTATTTTTGGGTGGAAAAATATTTTATCAGTTACAGACAGTTTTCATTTGTGTATTTTTATCTTTCTGGTACAGTTTTACTGTTTAAAACAATGCTATTGTACTGAATACATTTTTCTTTGGTTGTGACACAATACTTCACATATTTTAATGTTAAATTATTTTTCTCAAGTTCTAGAAAGGATTGTAATACCCCATAATCTTTCTTAACTTTAGAAAGCACCCCTTTATTTCTTGAGGTTTCAATGTAGTCCTGAGAATATGGTAGTTTGTGTTTTGAAATGCACCAATTTAGATGCATCCTTCCCTATTTTTCTGAGCCTCTCTTTCCTTCTCTATTACCTTTCTTCTGCTCAATTTTTATTGCTTTTGTAGGAATATTTCCCCTAGTAAGATTTATTTTTTCTGTAAGTGATCTTTGCTTATTCAGTTTTGAGATACCTAGGTTGTCATCTGCTTTCACATCTTTAGACATTACTGAAGAATATTTGCACTTACACATAATCGGGCTGGACAATGTCTCTTGCAGTTTTAGTTGCTGTGAATTCATCCTGGCTGTTTGCTTTGCTGTTTCTAAGTCCTTCAGAACTTCTGCTTTTATCTGCCTCTTCCAACACAGACTCATTATATATATAGGTCATGAGGCCGTTGGGATATTATCCTTACCTGCCTGGAATTTGAACTTTCTGGTTATACCTTGCTACCTAGATTTTTTATAAATATTGTCCATAAGCTTTTGGCTTGTTACTTCCCGTGTTTTTCTATGGGAATTAGGAAACATTTAAGTACCACACAATCACTACCAGCATCTTCTCAGAATTGAATTCTAAAATTGTTGAGAGTTTCATTAACTATTTGCTCAATTTCCTGGTAAGTTCCTTCATTAGTGTTTTGGGTTGAAGTTTTGGTAGGATATTTCTTATATTTATTTAATCAGCCTTTCCAGGATTTGTATTTGGTTAGGACTCTAATTGTTCTTACTAATACCTGCTACTTACTTGATGAACTCTGAGTGATATAATCATAATTTAGTAGTAATCATAAGATCATAAAGTGGAAAGAAAGAAAGGCATTAGGTAAATGTCAGAGAAAAACAATAGCAATATTTATCTTGTAATAAGAGATAGAACTTAAATTCAAGAAAATAGCAATAAAGAGTTTATTAGTGAGATATAAACTCATAAGCTGAAATTCTAACCTTTTTTTCTGCCTTGGAAAAAGTGATTAACTAGACTTGTAAACTAGAGCTCCTGCTAGGGAGATATTCAGAACACTTTAACCCCCTGATTTTCAACAGAGTTGCACAGCACATTTTAGGCCAAAATACGATTCATTATAGAGGCCTGATATACAGGCATTCTGAAAATCAATATTCAAGATAGGCATACATTCCAGACAGCACATCCAGCCTCCACTCCTTGTGTATAGTTTATCCCTAAACACTAAGAGCTCCAGCTGTTTGCAGTCACATACTGTTTTCATGGCACTATTCTTCCATTCACTTCTATGGGTACAAGAATACAAGTCTGAAGCCTTTATATAAAACAGCAGAACAAATCTGTGATGTCAGTCAGACTTTAACCTGGAGTTCATTCTAGTGAAACATTCAGAACTCTGCTGCCTCTTTCTTTTCAACAGAGCTGAATAGCATATTTTAGGCCAAGTGCGATACAGTACAGAGGCCTGATACACATGAACTGTGAAAAATCAGTATTGCAGATAAGCAGATATTTCAGAAAGCGCAGCCAGACTCCATTCCTTGTATCTAGTTTATCCCCAAACACTGAGACTTCTACCTTTTTGTAGTGACAAACTACACTATATGCACTGTTCTAACCTTCAGTTCTATGGATCCAGAAGTGCCAAGGAAAATCCTAGGCTGCAACTTTCATTGAAAAGAGTAGAACAAGTCTGTGGTATCAGTTAGACTTTCAAAGTAGAATTAATGATAGAGACTCATTTAGAACACTGATGCCTCTGCTTTTTCAGCAGAGCTGGTAGCACACTGTAGGCCAAACTACTACTGACAGTGGAGGCCTGATATATATACACTCTGATGATCAGCATGATAGACAGGCAGAAATTACAGAGAGCACAGCCAGACTCCCTATATACAGTCTATAACCAAACACTGAGAGCTGTGGTTGTTTTCAGCTGCAAATTGATCTTTATGTACGAGACTTCTGTTCATTTCTATGAATAGACTAGTTCCAAAAACTATGAGTCTGCAACCTTCACTGAAAACAGTCTATCAAATCTGTGATATCAGATAGACTTCTAGAGTTCATGCTAGTGAGTCACTGAGAATCCTACTGCCTCCTGCTTTCCAGTAGAGCTGAATAGCACCTTTTAGATCAAACTCCTATCTACTCTAAAGGCCTCATATTCATAAGCTCTGAGTATCAGTATTGAAGAGGTACACATTCCAGAGAGCACATCTAGCCTCCTTTCCCTGTATCTAGTCTATCAAAAAACCCAATAGTTCTAGTTGTATGCAGTTATAAGTCACAATTTATGCACTGTTCTTAAATTCACCTCTCTAAGTAAAGTGTGCCAAGGAAAATCCAAGTCTGCAGTATTTATGTTATCATAATTCAAAAACAAAAAATAAAGCTAATACTAGTCCTAGGTCTAGCTTGGCCCTCACCCAAGCCCTAACCCAATCCTTAGTTCTAGCAGTAGGGATAACCCTAGCCCTACATCTAAACCTAATACTCACCCTGACGCTAAACTTACTCCTCACCCTAACCCTTCCTATTCCCCTTACCCTAAATGTAGACATACACCTAATCTTAAACCTAGCCTGAGCTGTAAACCTAATACTAACTCAAACCTTAAGTCAAGTTCTAAATCTATCCTAAACCTTGCCTACACTAGCCTTAGCCATAAACCAAACCCCAATCTTTTATTTTATTTTTTTATTTTTTATTTTTTTCCAGTACCAGGAATTGAACTCACGACCTTGCACTTGTGAAGCAGGCGCTGTGCCGCTGAGCTAAATCCCCAGCCCCACTAACCTTAATCTTAAAACTCACAAAAGCCCTAGCCCTAAACCTCACCCTCATCGTAAGCCAAATCCTTACCATAGCCCTAGCCTAAATCATAATGACCCTAAACCTATCCTTAACTCTTGTTTACCCTAGCCCTAAAACTAGACCTAGCTGTAGCCTTAACCCTAACCCTAAATCTAACCATAAACCTAACCTGAAAATGACCCCTTACCCTAAAACTAACCCTAGCTATAAACCTAAATCTAACCCTTAACCTAGCTGTAGACCTAGTCCTAACACTAAAATTAAACGTAAAACCTCACCCTAAGCCTAAGAGAAACCTCAACCTAACATGATAGTTATACTGTCAGATTTCTGAAGTATCTTCAGAGCTGAACAGCACTTTTAAGGCCAAATTGCTATTCACTAAAATGTCCTGATATAAGTGTGTTCTGAAAATCACTACTGAGGAGAGGTAGACATTTCAGAGAGAACAGAAAGGCTCCAATCACTGCACCTCTACCCAATACCTGACAGCTCTAGCTGTTTGCAATTACAAACTGTACTTTATGCACTATTCTTCTACTCATACTACTAGTAGAGGAGAGACAAGCAAAATATGAATCTAGGGCCTGGGATATAGCTCAGTGGCATAAGTACCTGCCTGGCAAGTGCAAGGTCTTGAGTTCAATTCCTTGTACCAAAAAAAAAAAAAAAATTAATTTGTATATTTCATTCTTTTAGCCCTATCCCAAAACCTAACACCAACACTAATCCTAGGCCCACACTAACCCTAACCCTACCCCAACTTTACCCATAACACCAACCAAGCCCTTGTTTCAAACTTAACAGTATAACTAAAATTATTGCTAGATTTAGGATCAAGCATAACCCAATCCTAAACATAGCCATAGATCTAATTCTAACACTAAACCTAATGATAACCCTATCTCTGATCCTAAGCCTAACTGTAAACCTAACCTTAACTCTGAATCAGCCCTACTGCTAACCCTCCTCTTAGCACTAACCCTAAATCTGAAAATACTAATGCTAGCTATAGGCTCTATCCTAACATAGCTAGAACACTTTCCAAACCATAACTTCAGCCCTAACCCTAGCCAGAACTCTAACCAAGACTTGAAACTAAAGCTAACAATAGCCTTAGCCCTAACACTAGCCTGAATCCTAGCCTTAACCCTAAACCTAACCCTAAACCCTACCCCTAAACCCTCAGCCTAAACCTAAACCTAAACCTAAACCTAACCTTACAACCTAACCCATCCCTAACCCTAACCCTAACCCTAGCATAGCCGTAACCCAATCTTAAATGCAACCTTTATTTAAAACAGCATTCTGCTGTTTTAATCTGTGATATCAGTTAGACTTCTAAACTAAAGTTCATGCTAGTGATTCACTGAGAACTTCGATCCCTAGTGCTATTGACCAGTGGTGAAAAGCACTTTTTAAGCCAAGTTGCTATTCATTACACAGGCCAGATATGCTTGCATCCTGAAAATCAGTATTGTAGATAGGCAGACATTCCAGAGAGGACAGCCAGACCCATTCCTTATATTTAGTCAATGTATAGAAACTCAGAACTCTGGCCATTTACAGTTACAAACTCTACTTTAAATACTATTTTTCAGTTCACTTCTATGGATAGAGGAGTGCCCAGGAAAATCTGATTCGGCAACTTTCATTTTCTTTTAACCCTCGTCCTAAATCTAACTCTAACATTAACCCTAGCCCTAGCCCTAAGCCAATCCTTAGCTACAAATAAGTCCAAATTGAAAATTAAATTATTAGTGTTTAGTATGGATACAATTTTGCTTGAAAGTCAAAATTAAAATTAATTAAAATTATCAGATTTAGAGTTCCTTATTTAAGAAATGTATATAAAAATTGTCTTAGTAACTCTCAGTATAAATTCAAGTAACAGGAGTTTCCCTGAGTCAAGGTAGCTTATACCCATTACTCATAAATCTAAAATTCAGATAATCTGTTCTTGTTTCAGCAGCACATGTACTAAAATTGTAATGATACAGAGAAGATTAGCATAGCCCCTGCACAAGAATGACATGCAAGTTTTCTCCAAACAAACAAAAAAATAAAATTCAGAGATTTTGAACTGTTCTGAGTTCATGGTTGATTATTATTTGAAGTTTCTATTTCTTATTGTGTGATATTTAATAAACTTAAATAAGATTAATATAACAATAGGTTTAATAAGATCCTATTTTAGACAAAAACTTATTAAATTATGCATTATTTCTAGATATAGTCTAAAGGGATTATTGTGTATGTTATTTATTCATAAATTCCTAATTTTTAAAGAGAGAAAAAATAATAAAAATGATACAGAAATTCAAAACAAGATGATAGGAAATCAACAGTGGTTGTTACATTGCATATTTTTATCTTCAAAATAGTTGCTCAGATTACAAGATACAGGCATGCAAAATTGATCAAACAATATGAGCACTGTTACTTTCAATGAACTAATAGAAATTAGTAGTACAATTATTTTATTTTATTATTTTTTGTTTGTTTGTTTTTTTTCCGGTACCGGGAACCGAACTCAGGACCTTGCCTTGCCAGGCAGGTGCTTTTGCCGCTGAGCTAAATCCCCAGCCCCTAGTACAATTATTTTAGCTATCTTGTGTGTGTGTATATATATATATATAATTTTCTATTTCTTCTTTCCTTCTTTTCTCCTTTCCCCCATCCCAGCTGTTCTTTCCTTTTGAGCAGTTTCTTTCCCTTTCACACTATCCATTGCAGCTTTTGGGTTTTATTTACTCTTTCAGTTTCTTGCAGTAGGGATTCAATGCGATGTTTACACATGCTAGTCTGATTTATCTTGCTTATGAGTGTGTTCTCCAGTTGCATCCATTTACCAGTGACATTCTTTTTCTCTCCCTTCCATGTTCTAAATCACTTGAGACAAATAAGATAAAGCAGCCGGAAAGAGAGAGATAAAATGGTTCATTTTATCGCTGAGGAAATCAGACACACATCAATGAACTTCCTAAAGTTAAATCTCAGATATGCACATTCCAAGTTTCATTATGATTTGGTTTCTGCTCGTGCAAATACAGGAAGAAGCAGAGAGAATGTATGTTTCCTGTGGATAGACTGAGTCCATGAGAGAAGGAAGCCTGAGCCATTTGTACACAGATCATAATGATAAACACATGGAGCAGACAACAGCCTATAACTTAAGAGAGAAGATGGTGAAGAAGTCCAAAATCATTATACTAGAGTCACTGTAATGCAAAGAGTGAGAGTGCTGACCAGAGTCATATATGAGATGGATATGCAGAGGTAAGGGACTGATGAGGCCACATACCCACAACCTCCTAGAATGCATGGTTAAAGATGAAAAGACAGCCTACTGGTCCCCAGATCCAAGTAGGATCAGACAAGTTGCCTTAATGAATCCTCATCCTCCCCATACTCTCATTTATCCCTTAGATTGGCCTTAAGGTCAGTCATGTAGAGACCACCCTGACCATATCCTAACCTTGACCTGTCCTTCCTGCTTCCCTTTACATGAGTTCCTGCACTGATGTTCTTCCTTTGTCCTTTATCCTTGCTTCCTCGTTCTATCAATAAGAAGCTATAGAAGCTTCAGTTCAGCGCTGTCTTTCTGAGACTTTCTCACTCTGAGGGATCTTGGCTAAGGATGGTCCTTCTCGGCCTTCTTGGAGTTTGAATAGGACACTGAATCTGAATAATCTTTTACCTTTTGTGCCACGCCTTGGTCGCGAACTGTGACTAAGAAGAAACATCTACTGTAACAGTTTTACCTTGGCTACATTATAATTTTGTCTTTAAAATAAAATTGTATCCACACTGAACACTAATAATTCCTTTTGGAATTTGGACTTATTTGTTGTTGAAAGTAAAAGGATTGGAGAGTTAACCACATGAACAGTGCATTTTTATCTGGGAAAACTATACTTTTTCTTTTGAAAATGTAGTAGTGCAAACTTGAATGCAAGTTTCTGTTCATATATATATAGTATTCCAAAATTACTTCATTGACCCTGAACCAACTTTACATATTTGAAGAGGAATCCTGGAGCACATTTGGTTTTATCATGGTTTTATTATTTTTCCCACAGAAATATGTTTTTTAAAGTACAGGCTGATATACAATTTTCACCTTCACCCTATGCTAACCTTTTTAGATTCCCGACAGCTGTGCAAGACTTCAGCTCATGTGAAATTACATAAAGACACAATATATGACAGATAGAGCTTTTCACACATACGTGGAAAACGTATACACACACAATACAATGATAGCGAAGGGGCTTTGAAAATGACTTTTGTAACATCCTTAGTTAAATTGCAAAGACAGGCACACAGTATCAGTTTTTACTGTGCATTGCTATTGCTGATCTAAATCACATACCCGAATATATGGCACTGAAATGGAATTTACCAAAAATAGAGAGAAATTCAATGATTTATGTGACTATTTTCCCTCGCAAAGTAAATGCTCAAATTAATTTCTTTGCACATGTGATTGGAAAAGATATGTAGGATATCATTGAAGAGGATATGGTTATCCTTATTACCTTGGGCATCCTCACTCTATCTCAGAATTAAAGGAATTAAAAACTAGATGGAAATTGATTTTTAACTCCATAACTAAGCAACAAACATTAATGCAAAATATTCTTCATTCTCCTTCCTCGTTTTTATGCTGTTCTGAACATTGTCTGAATATTCTATCCTCCAAAAATTACATTCTTCATTTTATCAAGAGATATTTCTGGTGTGACTTATTGCCACAATAATATACTATGAATCCCATTTTCATGTAAATTAGAATGATAGTTTGTATAGAATCAAAAGTATAATTAAATGAAAATATTTGTGAGTTTATCTCATTTTCTTCAATATTATTATAAACTTAAGACTGACCTGAGTGAGCTATTTACAGATTATTTCACTCAACTGTTACATATTGAGAACCTCATGTTTGTTGCAGGCATTGTTTTATCTACTGGATACAGTTGTGAATAAAACTATCAGAAATCACTGCCTTCCTGGAACTTCCAATCAAACGGGATGAAATGTATGGTATAGATAAGGGATAAGCAAACTGCGTATATTAAAATACGATGGAAGCTTTAGAGAAAAAAAAATGAAGTAAATAGAGACACGGGGTATTTAATGCTTGGACAGAATTAAGAAAACAATTAGCTGGCCTCATAATTATCTTGGGGAGAAACATTTTAGGCAAAAAGAACAAGAAAAGCAGTGTGAGAACGTGCCTGACAAGGTCAGAGGAAGGAGGTCAGTAAATGGTGGAGATTTACTTAGCAGATTGCACAAGGGTGAGAGCAGTGTGAAATGAGCTCAGAAACGATAAAATGCTAGGAAATAAACAGTGGACATTGCAGGGCCTAACAGGGTAACGCACACACCTGGCTTTTATGCTGTATGAGACGGGGTTTGGAGGTTGAGAGTCACTGAGTCTTCTGAGTAAATTGGCATCATTTACCTATGTTTTTAAAGGATTATGCTCTCTATTAAGACAGTATAAAGGACGCTGGCTGGAAGAGAAGAGTCCACGTAGTTTTAATGTTAATAATTTTCATATATTACATAAAGAAGAGGATGTATGATTTAGACATAATCATAACAGTCAGTTGCATGGTGACCCCCAAAGATTCATCTATATTTTAATCCCTGAAATCTGTGAATTTGATCTTATTTGGAAAAACAGGTGTCTGTAGTTGTAATTAAATTAAGTAATCTGAGATGAAATTACCCTGAGTTTTCCAGATAGGATCTAAGTCTATAATAAAGATCTTTATTAGAGGGAGATACACAGAGGAAAGAGACAATACAGAAGAAGCCAGGTGAAGACAGGCAGATTCTTGAATGATATGGATACATTTCAAAGATGCTGGCATTCACCAGAAGCTGGGAACGAATAATTAATTCTCCCTTTTCATAGGAAAAGTGGAAGAGTGCTACACCTAATACTTTGTTTCAGACTTTGGGTTTTTAGGACTGTAGAATAAATACCTGTTTTAATCCACCCTAAGGCAAGCACAGAAAAATTATACATCATCCAAAAATCAAGTTTTTAATGAGTGAATTCCAAATATTTACTTTTGAAACATATCTCAACACTTCAAACACCCCACTTAGTGCAATATAACACATTTATTTTTGCTGTACACACAAAAAATAGTGGAATTCCTATGACATTGATTCAGGTCATCGTATAGCGCTTAATACACAAAATAAGACATTCAGCTTTAGAGGAATTAAGCTCTCTCTTTCTCTTTCTCTCTTTCACCGTTTTGCTCACTGTGGTAAATTATCCATAATATAGAATCTATTTTTGCAACTGTTTTAAGAATATAATTTAGGGCATTTAAGTAATTTACATTGTTGTGAGACCATCTCATCCACTGCCAGAACACGATTTATTCATCATCCCAAACTGTGTAACTGATTGTACACCTGCATGGGCCCAAGGGAGATTTTCGTGGGTGAAGTCCAAGGTTAAAGAACACATGTGTACAAGACATCAGCAACAACAGCAGACAGCAGGGAGCAGAGCAGAGAGCTGCCTGCATCTTTATTGTATAACAACATTAACTGTTTGTGCACCCAAGTTACAAGCATAGTGCAAGGCAACATCTATGCAGCAATTAGAAGTATTTTAGTTTTTAAATGTTTTCCTTTTAATTGTGTTAGGAGGTAGAACAGCAATTGTCTGTAAGACTTAGTAATGGTTGATACATTATGTCAGTCGGGGGAGTCTAGAGGCTTGGCTAAGTGACTCAGCAGTTCTACATCCTGAGGTGAAAAGGACATGCCCTTACCCTTCTGGGATGTTGTTCATTGTGTCAATTTGAGAAGTTTAGAAGGTTAAATAAATGACTCAGCAGGGAGCCAGGGTGCTTGCTGTGTATTCATCCTGAGCCAGTGCAAGAGGAGGGCATGGAGATTATGTGAGAGCTACATGTCCCTTAGCTGGGGTTAGCTTGCTTACAATATAAGGGAGGGAAAGAGGCTTGCTCTTCTCTGCTACTCCTCCCTTTTGCTCTTGTTGCTTTGCTGTTTTCTGCTGCCATGAACTGTTGTCCCCTGCCATGTGCCACTCTGCCTTGGAGTCAGCTGAGTATGGACTGAAACCTCGACAAATTGTAAGCTAAATAAACCTTTCCTTCCTTAATTTTTGGCATTGTGCATTTTGTCTCAGCAAGGAGATAAAAGTAATCAAGACAGACTTTAGCTCTTCAGGCTATATGATACACATTGTTGCTTACACTTACATTTAAAGAAAAATTTACCTTGTGAGTATAATCTAGTATTTAAAAGGTTAAAACTTTCATGGAGAAGCCCATGCAGCATTCATAGTAATGATAATCTTGGCTAGAGAGGAGAACGCTGAGAAAAAGTGGCATAATTTTTGATTCCTTATTTGTATAAAGCCCTGAGTATTTTAAAAGTAAGAGAATTCCCCTTCTCTACCTTCAGCCTTACCTGAGGTTTCCATTGCATCCGTAAGTGTCAGCATCCTAGTGGTGGAAAGTTAATGCTTCCCAACTAAACTTGCCTTCAGGGCTACTCAGTATAGAGTCAGGAAGTACCAAAAGATAGGCTCCGATGCTTTCACTTGTAGCTCCTGCCCTGGAGGTCACCTATGACTAACTTGCCAGGTTCCTGTTTTCACTAAACTATCTACCCTGTGCAGACATACTTGAGGGAATTTAACAGCTTATTTGCAGAGGATCAAATTGTGAACATGTGCGAGAGGTCATGTAAATTGGAAGGTGGCACAGCATTGATAGGGTTTTCGAGACGGATGGTGGATTCCGCAGAAAAGGCAAACAGTCACCACACCATTTCCGTTCTTTCAAATCAAGAAATTCCACCTTAAATTGGCTTAAAATTATGAATCTAAACAGAGTTTTTAATGTATTTTTGGGATTAAAGCGTTGTAGTACACCGGTGTTACTGACCTTCTTCACAAAAATCTCTGCTTCATGACAGATCTAACAGGATGCTTTAGTTATGCAAGCTTTTAAAGGCAGTCACCCTCTTCCAAATACACATGGGGAAAGATCCTATTGACTTTTGTGAAGGAAAGGGAGGTATCCAATTAAAATGATAGGAAAATGAAAAGAAAACCTTCACAATGGAGTTCTTGTTCCCAGAAGAGCACTCTGAAGTCTCAGCACACAAAATTCTGTGAACAGCATGCTTGGGTTTTGAGGATCAGCATCTCAGATGAGGCAAATATATTTTACACGTACAACATTTTCCTAAGCTGAGAAATGTTTTATTTATATCCATTAGAAGCTAATGTGGTTTTTCTATCTGAGCTTACATTTGGTTGCCCACTCTCTAAGAAAATAAACAAATAATTTAAATTTTCAGCAATTATCATTTCCCTCCTTAGGTGATATGTCAGACTTGTGAGTGATTGTTTTGGATTATGAAATAAATGTCAATCCAAAAAAAAAAAAAAAAAGGTGCTTGCTATGCACTGGTTTTTCCTAGAGGTAGTGGGGAAGAAAGAACAAAAAGAATCATGAAAAGAACAAAATTGTAATATTCCACAGGACGGAGATGGAAGAAGATTTGAAATAACCACAGAACTATTTTTTTTTCAATGTGACTCAAATTAATGAGGGAAGAGTAATAATTAGCATTGTACGGCCTAAATGATGACCAAAACATGGTGCCCTGGGCTCTCATCCAAGGCAGACAGGATTAGATGATGTTTGTTCTTTTCGCTGCATCCTACTCGGAACTGTCATACACACTACACAAATATTATACTGTCCATCCCCTTTCACTGCTTTTCTTTATTTCCCCCCAAATAAAATGCTAAGTTCTGTCACCTGGGGGTAGTTATAATGATCACAGCTGCTGATATTGCCAATGGCGAAAACAGAACTGGATCAAGGGAAATATGACCCCAGTACATGGTTTTAGACTCTAGCTGTGACAGCTAATGCAATCACTGCCGGAGGACAATGAGGCCCTTGACTAAATTCACCCTGATTCATGATCTGATTAAAAAAAAAAAGCCTGGTAGAGTGAAAAGGCCGCATTAGTGAGCCTGCTTGGTTTTGCACATAAATGTGATGACTGAGAATTGAAAATAGCCCTTGAGATTCTATATGGAGTGGGATCTCACATTCTCACATGCACTTTAAAATATGTTACATGTTAAAAAGCTACTGTCATAACTTAGGTTTTAATGGGGAGAATACAAGCCATAAATGTGGCATGGGGAAAACATTCCCATGACTGACAGTTTTTTTTAGAAAACACTCAAATATTCAATAGTCATCACCACACTGTATTTCTGTAACCCAAGATTGCAGCCTTTTGTATTTTCCACTGGAGTACCATCTACAGGCTCTCCCTAGCATAACCCTCTGATCAGTAGACGAGGTTTTGAACTCTTAGGGAGTAATATCTTCTGATGCTCATAGGGAATAGACTTTATGTTCAGAAGGGTCAAAAAGGCTATTTGAAACCTGTGCTAATAAGGAACATTTGAAGATGTTACACTGGTCAATTTGCATCAGCTTTTTCTTTTTCCTGACAGCATCATTGTAGAAGTGAAGAGCTGATCTGAGCATTAGTGTAGTGATAATTGCTTTTAAAATGGGAATGTTTACGGGCAAAGGAATGATTTTCTATTTTAGTCTGGGCATTTTTTCAATTATTAGTTTATTATAGACATCCTGCTATGAGGAGGAAGCTTTTTTTTTCTTATTTATATTTAGTGGTTCTTGCTAATAAATAACTGGGTGCACCTGTGGAGAAGCCAGCCTGAGTTTATTATAAAATCTGTAATCCAATTCTGAAGCAAATTAATTTTCTCAAGAGTTTTTCAAGGATCAAAAAGTTGGAAAAAATAAATGACTCCTAAGTTTGCTGCGTTGAAGATCAAACACATTGGGTTGATAAAATCTTGAGATGTTTTATTTTGATGGCCAACAGGTACTTGTTGGTGGCCTGCTGTATGCCAGGAAGCTAAATCAGCAGTAATTAAAAAATACAGACTTCCTGAAGCTACTTTGTATTAGCTATCTTTTAAAAAATGGAAATAAATCTAATTCAGTATTGCTGTGAAGTCTCTTCTTATAGAATGTACACTTACCTGTGTTTCTTTTATTGACTACATACATGGATAATGAGAATAACTTCTGCAACAAAAGTATAATGGGTATTTGTCACCGTGAGAAATAAACCATGGTCCCTGAATTCAGGAGGTTTATTACTTAGAGAGAGATACTACCATGACTTTTATACATGACTTTAAATTTAAAATAATGTGTGGACACTTATCTGAATCTACATATAGGAAGGAAACAAAAGGAACTTGTCCTTTACACCTGGGTTTCTTACTCCATCTCATTACAAATGTCCTTTTATATTCAGCACACATTCAGGACCCTATTAGAGCACTGTGTTATAATATTCAGAGGAGGGGAAATATGTTAGAAAAGCCTGATACTGCAGACATAAGACAAACTTCAGAATGTTACCTTTAAAGACTATTACATATATTTCGAAGCTGCCACAGTGCCTGTCCAGTTAAATGTTATCAATTAGTATCCTGAAGATATAAATTTATTTTTCTCACTGGAGGATTTATGACCTTTCGCTGTTATTGTGGCTGATTTCATTATCAGGGGCAGCCTAAAAATCTATCTTTCAAGTATCCCTGTAGGAATGGCTCCAGAACCCCCTTGCAGATTCCAGAATCCTTAGATGCTCAATTCCCTTATAGAAAAGTGTGCAGTATTTTCATTGTGACCTATTTACTTCTTCCCAGGTACTCTAAATTGCCTCTAGATTATACTACACAATACAGTGTGAATACTCATAAATACCTGTTGTGTTACATCGTTTAGACAATGAGAAAAAACTGTATGTGTTCAGATCAATCAAATATTTCAATATTTTATACTTATGGTTTATTTAACCCATGGATGTGAAACTTATGAATATAGAGTTTTGCCTATGACTTTAAAATAAGTGAAGCTGCATTATTTAAAACTCCCCAAATACATTTCTATCAAAGGGCATCTTTTCTTGCACTACTCTGTACTAAATTAAAACAACAACAACAACAACAACAACATCAGCTTCATTAGGTTCCAAAACTGCCTGGTTGACTAACTTGTTTACTTTTAAATCAGTGGCATATGACCTCCTCAATGGTGGGGGCTACATCCTCCAAGTTTATAATACTATAAAGCATGCATTTGATCTTTAATAAATATTTATTAAAATGTGATGAATTAATATATTTCCAGAAGAGGAAGGGATTAGTTTTGCTTTAGAGAATTAAATTATAAGAGGTGGCATTTGAGGTTCAATTTACACATAAATATTAACAAATAAAGGTGGAGTGGGAGAGTAAAGTTTGCATAAAAGCTTGAAGAAAGTAAGACAACTTAGACAGCAAAAATAGAACACATCTACTTTAGCCACTTTCTCATCACTGTCCCCCTTAATCTCAGTCTCCCTCAGTGTCAGGAGGGTATAACCCTCATAGCCTGGGGTCCAACTATGAATGGAGTACTTGTTCCTAACTGATATCTGAGTCTGGTCTTCCCTGTCTATATGTCTAGCAGATTCTGATCATCTGAGCTTTGACCAGAATTTCCTATTAAGTTAGACATCTCCAACACCTTCCAAACTTCTGTGAAATACATTACACGGTCAGGTTAGTCACCGCAATGACACTACGTATCTGGCATCAAAATTTTTCTTAGTTACTTTCCTTGCTACTGGGACATAATACTCAACACCTGCATCTTAACGAAGGAGAGGCTTATTTCAGTTACATTTTCAGTCATGGTCAGCTGCCTCCGGGGCATAAATATCATGGTGCGAGGGCCTGGGTAAAGGCAAGCTGTTCATGTCATAGTTGGCACAAAGCAGAGAGAGGAGGGATGCGATAGGGAGAGAGATATGCTCTTCCATGTCATGCCCCCAATGACTAGCCTCTGACCAGTTCTCAGATCCTACATGACAAAGTCAGGTCAGTCTCCCCCACAATCCAATTACCATCCAAAACCTACATCAGAGAGTGTAAGAGTTGTGGGGGGCCTTATTTATAGAAACCATGACATTATCATTGATAACAGGTGATTCCATTAATCTGACAGAGAATACTGGACTTGAAATAAAGCTCCAGTTTGAAAATTTGGCTTGAAATAATGAATTATGTGCCACTTGTTTGTGTGGCTTATGTTGGCTAAGATGTACCATTAATATTTTAATGGAGCAAGTGACATTATACAACAGTAGTTTAAAAAATCTGATTGTTATAAGCAGAAGGGAAGGAAATGAGGATGGTAATGGTCAGACAGCGCCGCTAGGATTTCCCACTGGAAGAAATTGTCAGACCATCAACAATTCATTACAATCTTACTGAAAAGGAAATGCCTCTAGTCCACCATCCTAAGACTTCTTTCTTTGTGGACACATTGTTTAGAAAGAAAGAATGAACACTGATAGAGTATTGTATATATAAATATAAAATAATATCAAGATAAAGGTAATTCTTCAGGCTGAAGTTCAGTTGCATGTGGATGAATATAATCCCACCAAATTCTTACTCTCTTATGTCCCTCTATTGAAACCTTGCTTAAGCATTTTATTAGGAACACTGACTTCTTCACAGAAGACTTCTTGAATCTATATTCACTCTGTAACTTTCCTTTTTCACATTGTCTTTCCTGATATATTCTCTTCCTAAGACCTGTTAATATACTCAAAGCAGTGGTCACAGTTAGAACTTAGTTGCTTGCAAGCTGAGCCAGTTACTTGGTTATTTTTAGTTAACTTGGCAAATTTCTACTTTTACATTTGGTCTGTTGCTTTTAATTCTCAGGAGACAATTTTGTATGCTTAATTTTTCATTTGGGCTGTGGTTCACTGTAACTTTAATACACTGACCACAGGAATAGCTACAATCCCATATTAAAGAAACTCAAGACAAATACTAAGAAGACTCAGTACTACCCCTGAGGATGGATACAAAGGAGACCTGGTCAAAGGTTCTAGGGACATTCAAACCATACTCTAGCCATAGAACAGATCAAACATAATTGTTACATGCAGCCTTATCAAAAGGAAACAGGAGAACATGAATGGAAAGAAGAAATCTTTCAAGGAAGACAATAATTTAGGTAGGAACTGAAAAGGTTTGTTTTCCAGTCTAATGATTGATTTCTGAAGGTGCACATAAAGAAGAATATGTCAACAGAAGTAAGCTGGAAGTTAGCACAACACAGCCACGGGAGTACTACAGTGAGGAAAAGTCCCAGGTTTAAAACAATAACTGGCTAGGGACGAGTTATCCTCAGATAACTATTTAGAGGAAGTGCATCTGTGAATTTTGTGTCTTTTATGTGCCTCTCCTTACTTTCTAAGTTTTTATAATGAAAGTGCATTCTTCAGTTATAGAAGACAGAAACACATGCTATTGAAGCTATTTGGGAAGATTTCTTTGAGTCTTGTTTTATGGAACATATGTCCCACATATGGCAAAGGAAAAGAATGGTATTTGATATGTTAGAAAATATTCTATATTTCTTGGAGACTTGAGTTTGAAAGCCTTGCTATGACCCTTCAGAAGGGGATTGGTGGTGAGAGAAGTATGAAGTATCATGCATGTTCGCTCTTTCCCACACAAAGTTTTCTTTCAAATGTATACAATGTAGTGTGGGAAAATAAAAATTTCCTGGAAGTAGTGGTAGGTTTTTACATATTTATTTTTATTAAAAGCTTTTAAAAATACTTTCCACCATATAACATTGAAACTTTAATGTTGTGAAGGAAAATAAAATAACTAAGGTTACACCTTTTGGAAGAGAATTAGGAAATTGTGAGGAGATTGTACTTTAATCAGTAAAGTGCAGAAAGCTCCATAGATTGTTGATAAACAACAGAGCCAGCATTCATCTACTTTGGTTTCCAATCAGCCTGGGGTTCTTTTGCTCAATTCAGACGGACATTGTGAATAGGCAAACTGCAGCTCTGCTGGCAGCCCTGATGTCCCCAGATGACATTAGGTAATGCTGGAAGCTAACAGTTGACACAGATAGCTGCTGGTCACCGCCACTCCAAGCCAGAATCACCAGTGCCAGGTGGTGCTGTACCCTACAGGTCAACCCACTGCATGCTGCTCCCTGCTGCTTGTCTTCATTAACTGCTGATCTCGGGAGCTCTCTCCTGTTAATGGCTCTCAGTGTTGTTTGTCTTGCTTTGGAAATGACTGCTCTATCCACGCTACTCAGGATAAAACTCTCACATAGATTTGATGGACTTTTGAAACCCATGCTACCCAAGAAATAAATCAGGAGCAGGTTTACAGCAACACCAAAGCGAGTCTATTGTAATAGGGCTGTGCTGCAGCATGGGGGTGGGGTGGAGTGGGGGAGGGTACAGAAGAATGAGCCCTCCTAGACTAAAGTGGCTGTGGAGTGCTGCTTATACAGTAGCTGCAAGCCTGTCAGGGACTCTCCTAGAAGGGCTACTGTGAATGTTGGTATGAAAATCTCTCTTCCTGATCATAGAAACCCAGGGCTCCCTCTCCCTTTTTCAACAATGTGAGAGTATTTAAAGAAGTGATTGGAGTTAGGTATGGGGACCCTGTTCCTGGGCTGCACTCCTTACAGGGGAAATGACACCTTGATAGCCAGGAGGACACTGAAGCAAACTACCCCAGTCCTTTAGGTTACAAGATGGAGCAAAGGGAAATGAGGGAGAGGCAGCAGCTACTGGCTAAGCCAAACCTACCCGCTCCAGCTGGCAGAAGAAAAATGGATGAGGCTCTTCTCATCTGTGTTATTGTCAGTATTGCTCATATGTGAGTTCTCTAATTAACTAACCAATCAAAATAGGGTTGCAGTTCAGTATTTCTGCCCAGCCAATGAACAACCTCTGAAAAACATAAATATGAATACATTTACATATTATTCAAACATAGTGTGTGAATAAATTCTTCCCATTCTCTCTTTACAGGACACTCATTGTTCAGAGCTGCCTAGAGTTGATAAATATGTTTAATTCTTATTTCCCCAAATAAATGCTATTTATTTAACTTTCTTATCAATGTTCTTTTTTGTTTTAATTAAATTTACATAGCTAGGGGTTATAGCCCAGTAGCAGGCATAAGGCTCTCAGTTCAATCCCCAGCACTGCAAATAAATAAATTTTTTATTAAAGAAAAAAGCCCATGTTATTGGGGTACCAAGTGTTTGGTTGATATACACT
The DNA here is from genome assembly GCF_000276665.1 of Chinchilla lanigera. Classification (NCBI taxonomy): domain Eukaryota; kingdom Metazoa; phylum Chordata; class Mammalia; order Rodentia; family Chinchillidae; genus Chinchilla; species Chinchilla lanigera. Next base: position 25,103,486 of record NW_004955405.1, on the reverse strand, counting down.
TTCACTGTCTTTTCTAATTAATAACCTATAAACGTATGTTGCAGATTTATATGAAAGTAGTCTGTTTCATTTTCTGTACTTTTCTAATGTGAGTGTTGAGACTTTTGGAGAGGCAAGATATGGTAGTGATGAGAAAGTAAAACCAACTGTGTATGTAGTGTAAGCAACAGCAACAGAATTATCTAGTACAATTTTGAGTCCTGTGTCCGAAAAACTAAGAGAAAACGAAGTCATTTTAATGCTGGGTGGTTGAGTGTTTCCTTCTGAGACCAGAGAGGCAGTTGTGAAATGCTTTTGAGTCACAAAAAAGATGGTCTTCAATCAGTGCTGTCCCTCTCTGCTCTCCCTAGAGAGGCCTCCTGATGCGAGCTGACTATTTACTACTCTCCCTAATTCATATATTGATGCCAGAATGACAATGCAGTAGTGTTTGGAGATGGAGCCTCTGGGAGGTGGTCAGAGTTAGGTAAGTGACTGAAGGGCAGGAGTGTCCCTATAAGCAGAGAGAGTCCAAGTCCCCCTTTATGTATTATGTGAGGACATAATTAGCAGGTAGGGGTCTATAAGCCGGGGAGAGAAATCTTAAAAGGAGTTGAATCAGCCAACAGCTTCTTCTGGGACTCCTCTATCTCTGGAACCATGAGAAATAAATTTCTTTTTAAACTCGTACAAGGTCACCAACAGATAGTGAAACCAAAGTTAATATCCAGTGGGTCTATTCTCTGTGACTCCTATCATTTTCTTGCATTTACATGATATTGATATCTCCTCATTGACCAATTTAAATTTTTACAATAGTCTTCCTCTTGTGTTTTCTGGAGGAAGATCAGTTTATTCAAAACAAAACATAAATATGTCTAAAACATATATAAATTTCTTCAAATTTTAAAAATAACTATTTCAATCTAATCTCTGCAAATGTGTTAGATGTAAAGTAGATACCAGTTTTGTACATTTAAGGTAAAACCTAAAATAAAATAGAATTTGTAAAACTTTCATTTACTTTAGACAAGATCACCTTCTACAAATTTACCTGTGCAATTTTTTTTTATTTCTATACTTAATGTTCAAGGAGATAACATCTTAGTGATGCTAAAATTGTTTTTATCAATTTGCCCAGTTAAGAAAATTATATTCTGGCTTTACTGGATTTAAAACAGAAAAGAAAAAACATCCATGTACTTGTACTGTTTTACTTTCATAAATATATCAGGATTAGAAGCTGAAGCTTGATGAACTGTTCACAGGTGTTTGGCAGAAATTATAGAATTTTCTTACCAAGATGAGAGACAAAAACAAAAGCAAGGACAGCACAACCTGGTCTTTTTCCTAAGATCCCAGAGCATGTCAAAACAGTGAAAATGCCCAGTCAGGAGGTTTTATGATGCTTTTCAGATAACAAAAAAATTAAGAGTTTATTAGCGCTGATCTTTTGAAAACAAAATTTCCAGCAGATAAGGATTTTAAAACAAAATAGACAAATTATTTAAAAAGTACTATCACATATATAAACTTGCAGAAAATAGCAATTAAAACCTTTGCTCCTGCACTGCATAACTTGGGAGTACCCAATGATTTTAATTATAAGAGGGAAGTGGTAACGATTTTCCTTTCTGAAAATTTAAAAGCTATCCTTGTGAGAGAACGTTTGATAAATTGGGGTTATTCATTCTCTCCTTATCAGCTGTTGCCAGGCTGATGTGGTAGCTTATCTGTAGGGAACTGCAGTAGCCTGCCCCAGCCCACCTCCAGATTCTTGTAACAGGTAGCACTGCGGATCATCTCATCTCTCCATTACCACATAGATCCCAAACCAGTGTCTATGCGGGTTCCTACCGCGAGCCTCCTGCAGCCCTTAACACAGTATCCACTGAACAGCCGGCACCCTGGGCAGCAGCACACTCTATCAGATGAACTCCAATTTCTGCTAGGTAACTCCCTGCCCACTTTGGCTACAGGATCTTGACTACATTAACCAGATGCTAAAAAATCAACTGGTGACCTGTCTATGAAGAGGCTGCTTTACACCACTAGGTTTAAGAGAATTTATTGCAATCATAGCAGAAGATGGAGAGGAAAGGAAAATAATTAAGTCCCTTATTAATGAAACACTTTATGATATATGTATTTAATGGTAATTTTCACCATGTCAGAGATAGGTATTATTTTTAAGTCTCTTTTCCCTGAATAGAAATTGAAATGCTTTTCTTGAGAATGACATAAAGAGTTGTGAAGCTAATGATATATTTGTGTATGTCTACATTAGCTGCATGACTTTGTAGTGATTAGGATGTCAGTGAACTATTAACTTCACTGCTCTGTCTGTCATTGATGCAGAAGAAGAAATGGGATTGGCCACCACTGAAAAGAATGGTGAATAAGTGATTGCAAGGTGAACATTTAGTGCCTCAAGTAACTGAATATATATATATATATATATACACATAGTTTGCATAATTGCTTGTGTGTGTGTATATATGTATGCTTAATTGCTTATGGTTGTACATTAATGAAGCAGTTCAAGAGCCTGGAAAAAATCCAGGTCCCATTAAATTTAATCCAAGAACTTAAGCTTAGCATTGATGCTAAATGATACTAACACTCTAGAATGTATGTATTCTCACAAGAGTGCAACTATCACATGAGTCATCTTGACACAACATGAACTGGTCAAATCAAATGCACAAAACAGAAGCAGTTACAAGAAAAATACTGGGCCAAATGGTTTATCTGTATTGCTGAAGATGTCAGAGGATATGATAGTTCATATGAATAGGAACTTTGTTTTATATGAGGATTACTGTGGGTGTTTATCCTTCAAATTCCACACTTTATTAATTTGGTTTTAAAATTAGTTTGTGCAGTGTGTTTTCGAATCATATGAAAAAATGGAGCATGCTTATTTCACAAATTAACCTCATAAAATAAAATGTGATATAAAAACATCTCTGTAGCAAAAGCATAACAGCTTATTATTATTTAGTTATGTTTTTGAGACACAGTCTCACTGTATAGTTCAGGCTGGCCTTGAACTCACTATGTAGTCCAGGCTGGCCTTGAAATCATGGCAATCCTCCTGCCTCAGCCTCACAAATGCTGGGATTACAGGTGTGTGCCACTGTACCTAGCTATTTTTAATTATTTATGTATAAAAAACAGCTCATCATATATTAAAACTCCATTAACATATTTTCATAATTGTTAAATTATATTGGAATGAAACAATAAGATTGATGCAAATTATCAAATGATAGTCAATTGCAATTATTATTCTTCATTGTTTTCTTTGAACTGATGTTGCAATGTATATTTGTTTTACTTAAAATTTAAAAATTTCATTTTTAGCTTTTCTTCTTATTCTCTAAGCTGAAATGTTTATCTTTACAATATTTCATGCATCTCTTATGAATTTTTCTAATTATCATGTTATAAGTACATTTGGTGTCACTACCAACATTTTGAAATATTGAGAATATGATACAGGTGGACTATGACTAGTTTGATATTAAATTACTGATTAAACATGATTGCATAAAATTATGTGATATATGAGAGAGAAATCAACCATCTCTATTTTTTAGACAAACATAGAGACACAGAAACAGATATACACACAGCAACAAATTATAGCATCTCAAACCACAGCACTGCCTGGTGACTTATGTCACGTTTCAATGAATTCCCATGAGTTTATAAATGCCTGGCTTCTAAGTCTCTGATGCTGATAAAAAAAAAAAAATCTCTTGTATTTCACATCCTGAGGCTATTTTTGTCTCTTTTGCTGCCCTGAAACTCATCCCTGTTTTCTTGTTTACAAAGAAGAAACATAAAATGAAATCCTTTGGAAGATATTTGTATTTAGTGATGGATTAAATCTAAAATTTTAGAGTAAGGAGGAGTTTATTTCAAGTAAAACCAGTAACACAAATACAACTACAACCAATAGCAGCAAAACCAATGAAAATCAAACATTTCCATGTTTTAAAAAATCAAGGATTATAAGACCCTTATCCATAATCATGGGCATCAACACAACAACACTTCTTTGAAAATGCAAGACCTAAATATAGAAGCCACCCATGCATTCACTGAAAATACTGTAGAGTTCAAAGATGCTTCCAAATCTCTTCTTTCAGGAACACCTTAGAGCAGATCAGCTTCCATGAACAGAATGTAAGCAATAGAGAATCCTTGGCTCCTGTACTGCCAATACTGATAGGGAGCAATCGCAGGGCACATGTGTCTATTTACACACTTATACAGCAGGTAATGAGTCAACTTCTATTGAAGAAAAAATGCCAGGAAGTGAAGGATGATAATGACGTAGCTGCTGCTTCTGAGAAATTCTGAGATTCTTTTGAGAAAACAGAGGGCAAAGAGTCAGTTATTATGGTGTGACTAAAATGGTGTGAGAAACACACAGCAGAAAGGGAAATGATGGCAGATGTTGGGCAGTTTACAAGCACAAGCCACGGTGAGGTAGGAGGGTAAGAAGGTTTACCGATGGAGGCTGAGAAGAAAAGAGTGTATCTGAGCCAGAAGTGCTGGTGCACATCTGTAACCTCAGCACTCTGGGTGGCTGAGGCTTGAGGATCACAAATTCGAGCCCAGCTATATTGACAGGGAAAGCCTGTCTCAAAACATAAAAAGAAAATTAAAAAGGCTGAGAAAGTGGCTCAGTTTAAGAGCCTTAGGTTCATTACCAGTAGCAAAAACATAAATAAATAAGAAATGGCCTCTAATCATGACTTTTTCCTAGTGACTTTTCCTCATTGGTGAGGTAAAATACCCAAACACCCGAAGTTAAAGGAGGAAAGGTTTATTTCAGCACACAGTTTCTAAAGGTTTCAGTCCATAACTGGGTGGCTGAAAGGCGGGATGGATGGGACATTACAGAGGAAAAACCGTTCATTGCAGGGAGAAGACAGTAAAAGCAAGCAAGTGACAAACTACAAGTACTGTAACTAGCAGCAAGCCTCTTTCTGCCCCTTATATTGTATCCAGGCTATGTGCCCTTAGAGCAGCTAACACTCACACCCTTAATCCTAGCACCCTTAATCCTGGTATTGTACCATGAATCAATCACAGACTCTAGATCCAGCCACCTCTGTAAAAGCCCCATCTATGACCGCATGAGGCTTGGAGGCATCTGAAAATAAGCCATAACAAATCACTAGTACGTTTAACACTGGCATAAATTTTATTTCGTAGTAAAGGAAATAAAAATATATTGATGACTTTAAAGCAATAGGATGGTGAATGATATGGTGACTTTTTTCACCAATTAAATGTTTATGTTTATAATTTTTAGGGAAAACTGTAAGTGATGGGCATGTTATCTTTTCATTTAACACATATGGTATGCTTCAAAACAGGTTAAAATTTTGGTTTGAGATGAAATTTTTTCTAGTACAAAATCTAGTTTTTATTACCAATCTGACTGATTGAATTTACATATAAAATAATGACTTCATGCAGACACTTTAAAATAACTCAGCTTTCTGAATATGTCCTTTATGAAGCTTCCTTTAACTTTTGGGAGTGAATCACTAACTGGAAAGTGACCGTCACCTATGAAAATAGAGAACTTCAAACAGATCTACAAAGCCAACATTTGCATAAAAAAACAGTGAAAAACTGATTTGAGCATTTTTCCTACCCAACCTAGATTAGTGGCTTTCAAATCTTTTCTCATGTCATGAAAAAAATACTTGATTTATCTAAATTATTATTTCTGGCACTCTGTCGTGAATTCTTTTGCTATTTTGTTTGGAAAAACTAGCCTACCAAATCCGTTTAAGTAGTTTTTAATTTTTCTCAGTTTGCTTTGGGATTAGCCATGGTAGAACTAATGGTATTAGCATAAATATCCTGAGGGTAGCCTCCATTCTCTGTTCCAGCCATTTCTTTATATGGAAACTGAAATGTGGCAGCCTCTGAAATTCAAGGGCCAAAGCAACCAAAGATTGTAGCATAGATTGATGTAACTATATCTCAGAAGTCGTAGGTTCAAGACGCAAGTCTAGTCCAATGAAAGAAATTAATTTTATTTTAGTGTTCTTTTTTCTAGCACCTGTAATGCCTTTTAATCCTAGGCCTGTCTTTCTGGGTAGCATCTGTTAAAAAGATGTGCCAGTGAATAAATATTTGAGCAAACAATAATGTCTTCTATGGCCAAAAACTTAAGTTCTTTTGCAACAGCTGGCAGTAGGAGCAGTGATCGGAAAGTCATTTAGAGAGCTGAAATCTGCTTTGATGGGAAGAATGTGCAGAGGCAGAGCAGTGAACTGACTAAACGCTCTTTCACAAGGCCAAATTTCATGTTACGACTGAATTGGATGAATTTATCACCATTCCAGCAGTGCTAGGCAGATGGGCTTGGGGGAAAAGTGTTTTCTCTTTCCTTACTTATACCAAGATGGATTTTACTTCACATTTTTATCTAGATTTTATTCCTGTAAGAATAAGCATATTTTTTTGTATAGTATATTATTTATTCATTTTTAGGTGAAAGCAAAAATGCTTTTGGGAAATGACTTCCTAATCCTGTCATTCATCACTTAATGTTGGAGATGCATTCTGAGATATGCAACGTTAAGTCATAGTATAGTTGTGTGAAGCATCTGAGAGGATACTTACACAAACCTAACTGGTACATTTTGAACACTACACAACTATAACACAGAGTGTTATAGTACTGAATATTATAGGCAGTTTTAACACAATAGTATTTCTGTATTGAAACATAGAAAAGGTACAGTAGTAACAAATGTGCTTTAAAACATGGTACACCTTCATAGGACATCTACAATGAATGGAATTTGCAGGCCTGAAAATTGCCTTAGGTGACAATGGGAATATAAAGGCCTGTGATGGATTGACAACTGGTGGTAAACTTGTAACACCCAGATAAACTAAATAAGCACGGTGCTGCTTATGGGAGGCCCACCTGAGGGCTGTTTGTAACCAAGTAAAA